>NC_133327.1:348828017-349128017 GCF_042186555.1 Aquarana catesbeiana | reverse complement strand
TTATATAGGAAGGGATAAAGCACAAAGAAAAAAAACTGTTATACACACTTGAGTAGGAAGGAGGAAAATGGTGTGTTAGCAGGCCCAACAAAAATGGCTGCTATGCACCCTTGAGGAGGAGACAGAAAAGGCCTATTATATATGTATTAGAATCCTCGCTCAGGTGTAGGCTAGGCTGCAGCCTTCCCTGGGATGCCCCAATGGAGTACCAATAAATTAAAGGTATATAAAATAGGGAATAGATGGCGCTGCCTATGAACTGAAAAGTGATAATAATAAACCCCCCTCCCCGGGTAGGTATTAAAGGTAAACATAGTAAATCCCCCTAATCAGGTAAGTGATAAGAACCACAATATCCTGGGGGGGGGAGAGAGAGAGAGAGAGAGAGAGAGAGAGAGAGAGAGAGAGAGTACCTATATGCAAATTGGATTGGAGAGATTGAGCCAAATGAGAATATGTTTCACAAAGCCTCTATTTAATTTTGTGTATGAATGCAGGATAGGGTTCCACTTATCCCATATACTCTCTTTGATTAATTTATGTCTGTTTACTTGTAAAAACTAGGGTATTAAGGGAGAGCAGCGATATAAGATAGTAATTTGGTTTGACCATGGGATATCAACCACTTTTGATTCCTTGGAACAATGTTTGGAAGTTTGAGATATTTCTGAACGCTGCAACATCACTGGTTTAGGTTACTAGTGTTCGTTCCATAGAGTACTTGAGGAAACGTTTAAAATGACACCCCTGAATCCAGTGACAGCAGGATTGTAGGAAACTGCCCCCAGAGGACCTGGATGCTCTGGGCTCCACCAGGACGAGCATAAGCAGGGAATGATCAGGCCGGTAGACTGTCGCACACTCACCCATGCGCTTTACCCCTGTAGGGGTACCAGGATCTGGTGAGTAGGGATCTAACAGGGGGAGCACAACAGTCACCTTACTATGTTATATGTGGATTACAATCAAGCACAAAAGTCACTTTGAAATAACATCAGTCACGTGGAATGATACTTTGGACTGCCTAATATATTTTTATTTATTTATTAATTTTTATATATATATATATATATATATATATATATATATATATATATATATATATATATATATTAGTTTTTTGTTTTTTTTGCACTGAGTTGAAAAACGCTCTGAACACCTACACTGATTTGAAGAGTGATCCAATACCACTTTAAAGAGTGATCCAATACCTCTTTGAGGTGGACTTCCTTTGATCACCTCTGAATGTGGCTATATTTATACAAATGCTATAGTTTATGTTGATCGTTTTGATATATATGCACTTACTAGTAATTTATGATCACAACAGTGGGTTTTTGGGAAACCTGGAGCAGCAAATAAGGCCCCAGGATATTGTGGTTCTTATCACTTACCTGATTAGGGGGATTTACTATGTCACCTTTAATACCTACCCGGGAAGGGGGTTTATTATTATCACTTTTCAGTTCATAGGCAGCGCCATCTATTCCCTATTTTATATACCTTTGGAAAAGGCCTATTATCAGTACTCTAGAAGAAAGTGGCTGCTTTTGAGAAGGAGTATTTACATTTTGTTACTGACATGCCTTATTTAAGTGTTGCTCACGCCAAACTCTTTGGAGCATAGTCTCCTTTTTCCTCATGCATGTGGCAGCCAAATAGCATGCACTTTTACAATGGCTGTTATTCTGTACTTTTACAATGGCTGCATATATTGTTCAAATATTTTATTGCATAATAACAAGTTAAAAAGAGCCAACAAGAAAACAGTACTGATAATAACAAAGTAGGTGCCCAGGAGCATTCACGAGCAATGGGGACGCAGCCTCTATGACATAGAAATTAATGAACACACCTGAGATTGTTACATCTAAGCAAAGTATAGGTTCTAGGCAACAAACAAATTGCGTTAATGTGCCAAACACAAAGTTCTATAAGTTCTCAGGGCACCCTAGCTGGGAGTGAAACCATATGCTGCCACTACAACCAATTTTCTGCTTTTTCAAACGCACACATACTGTCCTGACTCCAGCAAATTTCTACCAAATACATACACAGAGTCTCTATTTTAGGCCTCTTGCACATGATACTCTTGTTTGAGAATCTACTTTTTCAGATGTAATTTCAGGCTTTTATTTGTAAGTATGGTATTTGAGCGTATTGTCGCGTATATGCGTTCATACACTCACACAATTTTGTGAATTTTCGTACAAATTTATTCTTGCGTTCTTCTTCTGTACAATATGCAAATAAACATTTGCACGCATTTATGCACAATTGCGTGCATTTGCGCACATTTGCGTGCATGAGGCGTAAATTACTGACCAAAAATGCAGATTTTTCAATATTTTTTTTGTTACTGAACAATGATGGTACTTGTTTGCGCTCCTGTGTGCATAGGCTCATTACAATTAATGGGATGTATTTTAGCTCAATAAGAAAAAAAAAAGCTGAGCTTTTTCAAGCTGCAGTGTACAAAAGGCCTTAAATATTTGGGGAATGATTGGGATTACAAGAACGGGAGTTAGTTCAGGGAATGTGGGGTTATGGTCTTGAAGTCATTTTGTGCATTCTGTTTTATTTTTTGTTTTTTACTTTTAAAACAATGCAAGCCATACTGAAAAAAAGAAGCTCACAAACCATATGATGGAACTGTTTTGCCTCTGCCCAACTTGTATGAAGTTGAGGGCTTAAGCTTTTTTTTTTATAAGACTACACTTTCCTATACCTTTTAACCTCCCTGGCGGTTTTCCTGAGTGTGGCTAAGGGTTAAATTTCAGCACCAAGCCACACTCAGGATTGCATTGCAGGATCCTGGTGAGGTATACTTACCTTATCCCCAGGATCCTGCAATCCCCCCCCGCTGTGTCCGTGGGCTCTGTCCTCCACCCAAAGCCTCTCTGTGCCGGGCTTGGTTCCCTGCGAGCATCGCGATGCACGGGGCGGAGCCCGGAGGCAAATTCAAAAAAGTGAAAAATCATATTACATACAGTACACTGTAATCTTACAGATTACATTACTGTATGAAATTATTTCACATCCCTTTTGTCCCCAGTGCTTTGTCCAATGCCCTGCATGCAATTTTATATTATATACTGTTTTTTCTGCCTGAAAACTTGAGATTGCCCATAGCAACCAAAAAGTGTCCCTTTACGTCAAAAGTGGTTTTAGACCAGCTAGAAAACAGCGATAGTAAATTTGAACACTTGCAGAATTGAGCGATAGTGATTTGTGGGGAAATTAATTTTATTATTATTATATTATTATTTTTTATAATTATTTATATTTATTTATTATATTATAATTTATGATTTTGTGTTTCAAACTTCATCATACCCGGGATATCTATTAGACTCTTGGTGGACAGATTTAAGTGTGCTATTGTTAAGAATTACAGGCCTACAATATAAAAGGTTACATTTCTATGCAAAATAATTGTACCGCTTTAAGAGGCAAAAATCTGACATAATCATACCGCCAGGGAGGTTAAATCTGCTGTGTCTGTTACTTCCATTGTTTAATTCAGGCCCATTACAGCTGGATAAAAAAAAAATCAGGTATCACGGCCAAAACTACCTAAAAGCCTTTTTTAAAAGTTGTATTGAATCAGGTTGGGGTGTTGCTACTGCTGTATTTAAGCGAGTGAAAACTGAAATGTAAATAAATCTATTACACATGCAAAATATGTGATGCCAGAATATATTGTCATTGATGCTGTCAGTGAGGACCATACTTTTCCTTAGCATCACACACAGCTTAAGGACATCTCCCAATGATGTAATTGAAAAGACATGTTTTTCCCTTGCTGCCTGATATCACCTATTGCCATGTGGCTAGTAAAGAGTGTAACTCCTTTCACCTATTTTTTCTGTTATGCCTGTATTATTACATGTGTCTATGTACGGATGTTTTCTTAGTTCATCGTCTACAATTATTTATAGTTATCTGCCATTGACATTTGAGTGTTCCATCAACCCAGTGCTGTTGCATTTTACTTTGCACTTTAAAGCCTGAAGGTTTCCTTTCATCAGCCATTGAGTATTGACTATGTTTTCACATAAAATTAATGGGTTCCTTCTTTTTCAAATTAGAAGCATCCCCTGCCATTTTTGCTTAAAATGTGGGATTGATTTACTAAAGGAATAGAGCAAGTTTACTTTGCAAAGTGAATTTTGGCTAAGCTGAGCAAATGCATAATCGTTTGCGAGGAAAATGAAGAATAACAGGATTTATGCTTGCACATGAATAGATGGTTGGATTCAGCACCGATTTATCTCATTCACTAAGCAAAGTGAAAATTTACTTTTCAAAGTGATCATGCTCTACACCTTTACAAAATCATTTGGTGGGCTGAACAAAAAAAAATCCAAAAGATCTCTTCATCCATGGAAAACAGCTCAGCATATATATTGTTCATAGAGCGTCCTTCCAATTAGATCCCCCAGAGGAAGGCACGTGATCCCTGTGCCGAATACGCGTCGGGGAGGGGTAGGACGGAGCTGTCAGCAGAGGAGCAGAGGAAGCACACCACAACGCACGCCATACGAGCGTTTGTTTGTATATTACACTCTGGATAGGTTGATGCACTCACGTACCTATATATTGTGAGTACCCTCCTGGTGGGAATTTTAACTTATTTTAATAAATCCTTGGCTATATCACACTATGGAGCTTTTCTTTCTTTTATGTGTAACCACTGATGTCATCTGAGAGGGTTGGAGTTTACATCATCATACCCTGAATGAGCCCAGGAGTGGCTCCAATGCGTGTTTAGACACTGTTTAATTACCGTGTCACACGCTTAGAGGTAAAAGCACTGGAGCATGTTTTTTTGTGGACACCATTAATGAGGAGCATGATGGACACTAACTTTTATGGACACTAATATTTGCACTTTACGTTTTGCTATTTTGCAGTGGATTTTTATTTTGATGTGGACACTTGATTACTACACAATTAACACCTGGATTTTATATTTATAGTTATATGCATATATTATTGTCCCTTTTGCATGGTGCACTTTAGGTATATTTTCACAAAAGGATTGCATTTGTTATACCCATTTTTTTTGTATTGACTTTTTTACTATATGGTCACTGTTTCACCTCAGTTTTATATACATTTTTTATTTCATTTTTATTTTTAATTTTTAGCGCAGACACAATTATTCATATATTTCTGGTACGCACACGAAATGAAACGTGGTTAGTGTTTGCAGCTTATCTATAATAGGTATACATTCCAGAGGCATTAATCCATCTGTGGCTCGCAAGACCTTTACATAACTTATCTGTATCTTGTTTCATACACTTGTTAGCAGCCTATGGATCCCTTTGCCTTTTTCGAAAATAGAGAGATAGACCTGGAAGGTCTATTCTCGGTTAGTAATACGAAAGAGGATGATATCACACACCTATTTAGGAAACTGGGACACTGTATGGACAAAAAAAGTAACATATGGTGGGATCGCTCCACCCTGGAGAAATATTTGAAAGATGGTATGGTTCCCAGGAAGTTAAGATGGGATGTTCCCATAAATGATGGTTTACTAGGTGATGATGATATAGAGGAATGGTACGTCTTTTTCTCAGGTAAAGGAAGAGAGATTATAGAATTTCTCCTC
Organism: Aquarana catesbeiana; assembly: GCF_042186555.1. Classification (NCBI taxonomy): domain Eukaryota; kingdom Metazoa; phylum Chordata; class Amphibia; order Anura; family Ranidae; genus Aquarana; species Aquarana catesbeiana. The sequence goes on along the minus strand of NC_133327.1, from coordinate 349,122,394 downwards.
AAACGGAAGCAACGTAAATTATCACTAATAGAGGATCAGATTAAAGAAAGCTTACTCCTTTTAACAATACACCTGAATATAATAGACTCATGGGTGATTTACACAAAAATATGCAGAAAAAAGATGTTGAGAATAAAAACGTTAAGAGGAAAAAATATTTGAGAGATTTTGAGGACTACCGAAATAAGCAGGTTTTTCGTTGGCAATCCACACTAGTAGCCAATGCTACTGTTAGCTTACAATCGCAAACAGTGACAAGTGGCACTGGTGACATGAAAGCACCACAACCACAAGGGCAGCAACACCAACAACCACAGAACGCTAAACAGCCTGGGAGAGGACAACCCTCACACCATCAGGAGGATAAGCAACCCCATACTCCTTATCGCCAGCCATTTAGGAGGCCATATTATGATCAACAAGAACGGCCTAATAATGGGGGAAGTAACGCCCAACATTCCGGTTATGGCCCCCAAGCTAACCAGGGAAACTGGCACTATGGGAGACCATATCGAGGTGATAGGAACAGAGCCCAATACAACCAATATGATAGGGGCTATCATTCAAACCCCCCTCCTCAATGGAGAGGAGGGCAACATAATTCCTATGGCCATCAGAAGCAGTATGGGTACCAGCAGAGTACCCCATATAGACCACAAGGAAATTATGGGTACCAGCAAGAAACACCGCATAGAGGGAATCATCTCTCATACAGAGGTCCCCCACCGAATCAATACCCACAGAGGGGGTATCCCTCTGATTCCTATGGAACACACAAAGGGGTGGAGTTTATTACTCGCCGAAACCACAAAGAGTGAGATACGAGAACCCCCTACAAGATCAATATAGAATACCAGTATATAACAGATATCAACCTTTGGAGGATAATGAGGAGCAATTTTTTGAGGAATCTTTTTTAGGGGGGACCAGGGGTGGGTCCTCCCTCGAGACAAGAAACCCAGGAAAAGAGGAGGGAGAGCAGGAAGAAGAATACAGCAGAAAAAGAAGGCGAGAAGACTAGGGGAGGGGATTTTTAATTTAAGTGGGGCTCCACTGTCAAGGGAAGAACTATTGGTGCTTGACAAGGGTATCAAGCTTGCCCTGAAAAAAGGGCTCAACAAATTTGAGACGTATTTTGGGATACAAAAGTTTATTAGAAAGCTGAATATCAAAAAATATTATGCCCTTAATCCTATCCAAAAAGCTATTGGGAATACTAGATATACCAAACTGAGGAATAACTCTGTGTTTAGCCAACAATAAATATGTGGATTTGTTCAAGAAGTTGGTCACCACTGAGCTTGAACAATTGCCCATTAAGAAGTTTTATGAACATAAGGATTTTAAAAAAGGAATGAATTCATTAGAAATAAGGACAGATATAGTGGTTAGGCCAGCAGATAAAGGTGGTGGGCTAGTTTTGTTATCCCTGCAACAATATAAGGAGGAATGGAAGGATACTAAATGATACTGATACATATCGGTTACTGGATAGTAACCCCTCTAAACCCTTCAAAAAAACATTGGAAGATATCATTAAATATGGCGTGGATGAAGGACTCCTGAATAAGCAAGAAGCAAAGTACCTAGTTCCCATGGTTAGTAAGATACCAGTGATATATTTCTTACCAAAGATACACAAGGATAGCAAGAACCCCCCAGGTAGACCGATAGTGAGCGGCATTGAATCTTTAACATCTAGATTGGGGAAATTTATAGATATTCATCTGCAACCTCTGGTTAAAAAGACCAAAGCTTACCTCAAAGATACCAAACACACATTACAGCTTCTGAATGAATGTACTGCACAAGAGAATATTATTATGGCCACGGGAGATGTGGCCTCACTTTACACCAATATAGATCATGAGGGAGCCTTGAAAGCTGTGGAATGGGCTTTGAGGAAAGAAGATCCAGTTGATGAATATTTCATTGTATTTATCCTGAAGTGTTTGGATTTTTGTTTGCGACACAATTTCTTTTGGTATGGCAACAAGTTTTATTTGCAGACAAAAGGTGTCGCTATGGGTGCCAAATTTGCCCCTAGCGTGGCGAACTTATACATGGCCAAATGGGAAGAGGAGGGAGTTTTAAATGGAATATGCGGTAACATTTTACTATACAAGAGGTTCATTGATGACCTGCTGATTATCTGGAAGGGCAACATGGAAACACTAATGTGTCTATTAGACTCCATGAATAGCAATGATCTCAACACCTCCTTAACTTGGGATGTGAATAGGGAATGTATTCATTTTTTAAATCTGGAAATTTTTAACACTAATGATGGTATTATTACCAGATCGTTTTTTAAAGCAACAGATCGCAATTCTTACATCCCGACTACCAGCTGTCATTACAAACCTTGGCTGGAGAATATAACTAGAGGTCAATTTACAAGGATGAGGAGGAACTGCACGAGGACTGAGGACTATGAGCTCCAGTCCAACATGCTAAGTAATATGTTTATTGATAAGGGATACCATAAAGATTTCTTGCAAAAAGAAAAGTTGGAGGTTGCATGCCTTAATAGGGAAAATTTATTAAAGGATAGGATTGAAACCATGGGAAACGATATTAATGAAAGTATCAGCATTGTTTTGAATTACTCCTTGCAAAACAATGAAGTACAAAGGTTTATACGAAAGTACTGGAATGTTTTAAAGCAGGATGTCCATCTTAAAGAGGTGATTCCAGAGAAACCTAAAATTATTTTAAAAAAAGCACCCAATTTGCGAGACAAATTGGTACACAATGTAGTGGAACCACCCCCCCAAAACCCAAGATGTTCTGGGACCTTAAGGGCTTTTATGGCTGTGGTAGGTGCTACAGTTGTGTGAGGGTTCTGGACAATGACAAAAGAGTAAAGGAATTCTCTGATCCCAGAACTAATCAGTCTTATGTCATCAGAGACTTTATATCCTGTGACACTATAGGTGTTGTATATGCGTTAAAATGCCCATGCAATTATATCTATGTGGGTCGCACCACTAGGGCTTTGAAAGACCGCTTAGAGGAACATGTAAGAAACATACGCAAAGGGTCAGATAAGCACCATCTGTCCATACATTTTAAGAAAGTGCACAATCAAAGCACGACTGGTATGAAATTTTGGGGAATAGAGGCTCCTAGACACCACTGGCGAGGCTCCAACTATGTGAGGGAAATCAGTAAGCGAGAATCTTGGTGGATACACCAGCTGGGCTCTTTATCCCCTGGTGGGCTCAATAAGGAGTTCGATTTAAGATGTTTTCTCAGTAATTTTTAATCTGTAGTTTATTACTGAACCCTACACATATTCCTACAATTTAGACCGATTTTGGTTAGGCCGATATGCATTAATTTATTATCTGATTTGGCTATGTAGGTTTGATTATAGTAGGTGATGGTTACCATTGTGAAGTTACGGTGGTGGCAGAATTATTGATTTATATATCATTCTTCTCGACAGGTTACATATTTAAAGTTTTATATATAACTTGTCATACACATTGGGATTTATACTCCCTCTGGGTACCCTGCAATTTTATTATAAGGATATTTTCATATATTAAATAATTTTAGTTTTTGTTTTTATTTTTTTCATATTTTTCTATTCATTGATATATATATTTTAGTATAGATATCCCCCCCCCACCTTTTTTATGGGTGAGAATTCATTTTAATAAAGGATCGCAGGATCTAGGCCCCCTCTTTGGGAGGGCTTTAGTATTTTTATGTGGGATCTATTACTCAGAATTCATTGATTCCTCGTTATTTTGTGATTCATTTTAGCATATGCTGTGATCGTTTTTAGTATAATTTTATTAATGTGTATAATTTTTTATTAATGTAGATTTTCTTACTTTGATTTTAAACTTGATTATTGTAATACATGTTCTCTCTATAATCAATTCAGCAGGCTGAGGCTCTTAGAATTGGCTTATGAGGTGCGGTATGGTGACCTCTGGGATGTGCAGCTCTGTCTTCGATTAATAATAATGTTTAGTATATATATACACATTATATTTCTTAATTTGGTTATTATTACTAGGTAACAACAGTTGGTCTTGGATTAATGTCAATAATAAACAGCGCTATATGTTGTTGTATTTTTTCACAGCTGTAACTTACCACTGATTTTTTAAAGCCGTTCGTTGGTGCATTATGTTTATAAGTGTAGCCCATCACTAGAGCTGTCGGCGGTCCTAGGCAAAATGGCCACCGTCAGCATATATATTGTACATAGAGCGTCCGTCCAATTAGATCCCCCAGAGGCAGGCACATGATCCCTGTGCCGAATACGCGTCGGGGAGGGGTAGGACGGAGCTGTCAGCAGAAGAGCAGAGGAAGCACACCACACCGCATGCCATACGAGCGTTTGTTTGTATATTACACTCTGGATAGGTTGATGCACTCACGCACCTATATATTGTGAGTACCCTCCTGGTGGGAATTTTAACTTATTTTAATAAATCCTTGGCTATATCACACTATGGAGCTTTTCTTTCTTTTATGTGTAACCACTGATGTCATCTGAGAGGGTTGGAGTTTACATCATCATACCCTGAATGAGCCCAGGAGTGGCTCCAATGCGTGTTTAGACACTGTTTAATTACCGTGTCACGCGCTTAGAGGTGAGCGTAAGCACGATTGGGGGGTCACAGGAGAGCACTGGAGCATGTTTTATTGTGGACACCATTAATGAGGAGCATGATGGACACTAACTTTTATGGACACTATATATTTGCACTTTACGTTTTGCTATTTTGCAGTGGATTTTTACTTTGATGTGGACACTTGATTACTACACAATTAACACCTGGATTTTATATTTATAGTTATATGCATATATTATTGTCCCTTTTGCATGGTGCACTTTAAGTATGTTTTCACAAAAGGATTGCATTTGTTATACCCATTTGTTTTGTATTGACTTTTTGGTTTTACTATATAGTCACTGTTTCAGCACAGTTTTATATACATTTTTTATTTCATTTTTATTTTTAATTTTTAGCGCAGACACAATTATTCATATATTTCTGGTATGCACATGAAATGAAACGTGGTTAGTGTTTGCAGCTTATCTATAATAGGTATACATTCCAGAGGCATTAATCCATCTGTGGCTCGCAAGACCTTTACATAGCTCAGGTGGACTTGACCCCCTGCCGGGTTATTGTATTCTGACCACCGCTGGTGGCGTCTGTCAGAATACCCAAACATCAGCTGCTTCTGATTGGATGCATATGCTGTTCAGCCTAAAACTTTCCACCAGGCTTCTTCAACAAAAGTTTATATAATTATTGAGTTTTGGCAAATAAAGGGTTCCTGGGGAAATTTGTTCAGTGTATGACCAACTAAAGACTTTTTTTGTAGCAACAGCGATGCAAATGATGCTCCTTTTCTTATTACAACACTGAGATTACTGAAGAGTTGATAATAAAAAAAGATTGTTCCATTTGCCCACCAGTTTGAGAAAGAACAAGAAACATAATTTTCTTAATAACAAAACTGTATACTACAATCTTTGCAATATATATATAGTTTACCTAAAGGAGATTGTTTTCTTTCTCGGCAAAACAGGAGTTTCACTTTTGGTATCTGCATTCAATTAACTTTTGGGAAGTATTAATGAAAGCATTTAACTGTGCTGAAAGATATGCTAATTATAGTGAAATACATCAAACACTGGCATACAATTGTCTTTGAAGGCTTAAGCTTACCACTAATTTAGGCTAGCAAGATTACCCTTTGCTTCACACAGTAGCCTGCTAATTTAAAATGAAAGTATATTCTTTTGTTGGAGATTGATTTAAGCTAAACCTGTCTCTGATACAGTAAAATAAATTTTTGATGGAGTGCCACCAGGTGCCAACTGGTGCTTTCCACTTCTAAAACTACAACTCCCAAACCACCATCATCATGCCATACAATACAGGGGTCTCAGAAACCTACAGTTAGGCACCTTGCATTGAATTGCAAGATTCATTAGGACTGCATCCAGCTGACTAAATGCTGTGATCTTTATAATGTGGGAACACAAGGTTGAGAGCACCGTGCAGCAGTGTTTTAACAAGTGGAAAACACGTAATACCCAATCTTCCATTTATTCGTCAGTTTCTTGTGCTATTGTTAATGACAGTTTACTGTAACAAAAGAAACAAACTAACATTAAAGCTGTACTTTGGGATGAGCAAACGTTGTCTAAACGTAGGAGGTATGTGTATCTTAATGTGCTTTGTGTATTTCTTCCTAAAGTCCTGCTCTATGTAGAAGTAAATGTGTAACATAATGATTATGCTATTGCTATTTTTATGTTAACATCTGGGTTTTCAAAGTCATTGGCACACACAAAGTGGATTTATATTTTCTGTGGCTATTTAGGAATATTAATTAAAATTTTGTGCCCAGAGTTCAGCTTTAAAGTGGATGTAAACCCTCTCCTATACCCAATGAAGTGAACAGCCTCAGATATTACACAGAGACAAAACAAATCTTCCTACATAAGTTTTACATGTATATCTGCTGTCTTCAGCTTTATATAGCCTTTAGAAATTAGAAATTTACACCCTTAGAAATCCTGAAGGCGGTGCTTGGTTTTCGGTGTCCTGTAAACGGCTAGGCTCCCAAAAAGTCTCACACATGAGGTATCCCCCTACTCAGGAGAAGCAGCAGAATGTATTTTGGGGTGTAACTCCGCATATAACCATGCCATGTTTGAACAATATATCATTTAGTGACAACTTTGTGCAAAAAAAAAAAAAAAATCAAATTTTTCCGAAACTTGGCAAAATATAAAATATTCTATGATTCTATGGACTCAACATGCCTATCAACAAATAGGGGTCATTTGGGGGGGGGGGGGTTGAACTGTCCTGGCATTTTATGCACAACATTTAGAAGCTTATGTCACACATCACCCACTCTTCTAACCACTTGAAGACAAAGCCCTTTCTGACACTTTTTGTTTACATGAAAAAATAATATTTTTTTGCAAGAAAATTACTTTGAACCCCCAAACATTATATACTTCTTTAAAGCAAAGGCCCTACAGATTAAAATGGTGGGTGTTGCAATTTTTTTTTTCACACAGTATTTACACAGTGATTTTTTTTCAAACGCATTTTTTTTTGGAAAAAACACATTTTTTTAAAATTTGAATGCACTAAAACACACTATATTGCCCAAATGTTTGACGAAATAAAAAAGATGGCGACAAACTACATACATTTTAAAAGCCTTTAAAAGCCTTTACAGGTTACCATTTCAGATTTACAGAGGAGGTCTACTGCTAAAATTACTTCCCCCATCTGACCTTCGCAGTGATACCTCACATGCATGGTGTAATTGCTGTTTACATATGACACCAGACCGACACTTCTGTTCGCCCTTGAGTGTGAGCAGGGGGGGGGGGGGCAGGGGTGCTTTTTTTATTATATTATTAAACTGTTCCTTTCATTTTTTTAAAAATAATTTTTATTGTTATCTCAGGGAATGTAAATATCCCCTATGATAGCAATAGGTAGTGAGCCTAGATCTCTCCTCTGCCCTTAAAGCATCTGACCACACGAAGATCGGTGTGATAAAATGCTTTGCCAATTTCCCAATGGAGCTGTTTATATCCGTCGAAACCTAAGTCATGAAATGCTCGTAGCTTCCAGTTTCTTAGGTCATAGAGATGATTGGAGCCATTTTGGTTTCTGATCAGCTTTATGATCAGCTGGTGGAACCACTGGCTGCATTTTTGGGTTCCCTGTTGGGACAGGAGAGCCTGAGAAAACCATGGAAGACGGTGGGAAGGGGGGGGACGTTCCCTCCCACTGCTTATAAAAGCAGTCTAGAGGCTAATTAGCCGCTAGGATTGCTTTTACATGAAAGCCGACCACTGGCTGAAATGAATGATACCAAGATGATACCTAAACCTGCAGGCATCATTTTGGTATAACCACTCAAAGTCCAGCAACATACCTGTATGCCCACCATTAGAATACCGCCCTTCATCCACCCACTTCTAATGATGGGCACACATGCACCATTTTTTTTAACTGTGGTGGTGAAATCACCTCCTACAGCGCTGGAGTCACTGATTTACGTATCGTGGGAGCAAACGCTGTTGCTGTCAAGATACATAAATCAGTGCTGCAGCTGAATGGCGTACCTGCTAAGCAAATGATGGTTAACAATAAAACAAAATATCATTACAGTATAACAGTTATAGGGCGTACACACGGTCAGACTTTGTTCGGACATTCCGACAACAAAATCCTAGGACTTTTTCCGACGGATGTTGGCTCAAACTTGTCTTGCATACACACGGTCACACAAAGTTGTTGGAAAATCCGATCTTTCTGAACACGGTGACGTAAAACACGTACGTCGGGACTATAAACGGGGCAGTGGCCAATAGCTTTCATCTCTTTATTTATTCTGAGCATGCGTGGCACTTTGTCCGTCGGATTTGTGTACACACGATCGGAATTTCCGACAACGGATTTTGTTGTCGGAAAATTTTATCTCCTGCTGTCCAACTTTGTGTGTCGGAAAATCCAATGGAAAATGTCCGATGGAGCCCACACACGGTCGGAATTTCTGACAACACGCTCCGATCGGACATTTTCCATCGGAAAATCCGACCGTGTGTACGGGGCATAAGACTTTCCATACCTACAATAAAACATAGTAGAAATAAAACATTTTTTACGCAATCTGTGCCTAAAAAAAAATGCCTAAGCATGGGGGAAATCCGTCCCTAATGTTAGGAGCAAATCGCTCCTCCACCCCTGCTCCCATGCTTCGGCATATATGCTCTTTTTTTAACTGTGGTGGTGAAATCACCTCCGACAGCGCTGGAGTCACGGCTTTACATATTGTGGGAGCAAATGCCGTTGTTGTCAAGATAAATTAACCCGTGCTGCAGCTGAATGGCGTACCTGAAAACAAAAAATGGTTAACAATAAAACACAGTAAAGTATAAAAGAATTATATACCTGAAAAGCAAACATGATAAAACATAGTAACAATAAAACATTGCATTGTAGAATACAGTAAAAAAGAGCAGAATAGAGAGAGAATAGACAGAGAGAGAGAACAATAAAACGACAACTATTTTTGTTTTTTTAATTTTATATATATATATATATATATATATATATATATATATATATATATTTTTTTTTTTTTTTTACACTTTTTTTTGTAACTGTAACAGTTCGGTTTCAGGTTTGGGTCTCTCAAAATGTGATGGCATCTTTGGAGACCCTGTGAATGTGTGTCCTAGTCTGTGCAGTGCTGTACCCTACGCTAATACTCCACTAGTGTGTGGTAGAGTTCAAAACATTCACCAATGCAAAGACCAGGATGGTCAGGACAGGAGGGACAATAATAGCGGGTGTCACACCTATATCCGCGCTTTCTACAGACATGACATTTTCTTTGGGGGGCTCGTTGGGTAGGGGTACCAGGGAGGACATAAGGAAAATGCCTCCCATGCAGCCGGCTTACTGCATTTGGATTAGGAAGTTGGGCCACAGCACCGTCTGGAAACAGAAGGGCTGTGATGATCTCTTCCTGGAATTTAAGGAAGGATCCATTTCATCCTGAAGCTTTGTATAGCACATACGCATTCAGCAGAGCCAATTGAAATAAGTATACAGACACTTTTTTGTAAAAAAACAAACAGAATCTTGCGTGCTACCATATGAAAATCCAAATGATAATTAGAGATGATTAAAGGACAGCTGCTAGCATTGATCACGTCCCATATGCTCGTGCCAAAAAGTTTTATACCAATATAATGGTGCGCTATCCAAATATAATCATACGGTAACCGTACTAAATCATAATATGACTGGTTGCAGTTAAATAGTGGTGATGAGATATTCTAATCCTATATAAAAAAATCGAGTGAATCTAATAACGCAATCTTATGCGATTATAACTTGCGATCACGAAAAATTAAAAATACAATCCTATGCGATCCTCCCAATGACAACCTGTGTAGCATACACACCTCTGTAGACACATGTAGCATTCATATGTGATAGAGAAATTTCCAACCCTGTGCGACAGTTGTGATACTACGATAATTGCAGTGACAACCTGTAATTTACATCAGTCTATATAAAAGTGCATCAATATACAATAATCAATATAGAAATAAAGTGAACCGTGTTTAAAGTGCTCTTGAAAGGAGGTTAGGGCATTGCAATAGGTTTTTTATAGGATTATGCATGATATGTTTGGACTTGTATTATATTTTATGTATGTGTTTAAGGTATTCATCTGGGAGGTGGCTGTCATGATGTCATTGCATGTAATGTTTTAACATTTTTGATTTAATAGGTGAGCAACCATGTGGTTGTGAGCATAAGATCCTAGGGGTATTTTATGTTATAGTCAAAATAGTATTATTTAATATCTTTTTGATTTAATTATGGCCCTTGAGGTTTTTTGCACCTGGGGTTCCTAACCCTGGTGCCCATTTAACAGGGTTGGATGTCTGTGTGCTTTATTCTTGTGAGGTGACCCCGTGATAATCTTAGATACTTCCAGTTATGGGTAGGACAGTGCTTTTGTTCACTATGCCCCCTAGCGTGAAGATGTGGACTATGTATTGATTCGTCTATTGTCCCTGCACTCCAGATAATGTATGTAGCCAAGGGGCAGATGTTATAATGCATCTTGAACGTCAGCGGTAAGGTATAGTGTGGAGGCTAGATTTGAGTGTGTGGCCAAGTCCCCCCGAACGTCCTTATTTCCATGGTGCTGTATGCTGGGCGGGGAGGCTTCCTTGCAGCCCGAACGTCCAGTGGCCATGCCTCCCGAGTGTCCTTATCCCCATGGTGCAGTACGCTGGGGGGAGGTTTCCTTGCAACCCGAGCATCTGAAGTGACGCTACGGTGTAAGCTATGGCCACGTCAGCTGAGGCCATGCCCCCGAGCGTTCGTGTTACTATCACACTGTACGCTGGAGGTTAATACACATCTGGGAGTCGGGAGTGACGCTGTGGTGCCAGCTATGTAGGGCGGACTTGAGCGTTTTGCCATGCTCCTTAGGCGTTCGTGTCGCTGTGGCGATGCATGCTGGGGGGCAGGCATGTAATTAAGTAATGAGACATGAGGATTATATATACATGATGTCTAGACTAAGCCCCCGTGATACGCTGAAGAAGTCCCGCCCACAGGGATGATACGCGTGTGGACGGGAAGGCTCTGACGTCATTGCAGCCACCTTTCAACCTTTTGTCATGAGATGCTGTGTCATGAAACAAGCTTAAATTTCTAGCACTGGGGTTTCAGTGCTTCTTTTGCAAGTAGCATTTTAATTGAATAAAAAGCTTTTAAAGTATAAGCAGAGAGGGTGTTGCTGTTGTCATCTATCTGAGGCTGGGTTGCTGGAAAGACAGGATCTCATCTTACTATCTGATTGCCCCTGTGGGGAATACCTGTATGATCTTTCTGTTAGCTCAGAGGTCCACGAAGTAAGGTGAGCGGCCTGTATTTATGCTGGTGGAAGCACGGATAAGGACGCACATATATTCCGATTGTATTTGAGCACCCTGATCACTATTGAGGACTCTTCATCTTGTCTGTTGGTGTCTCTCTCTATGATGACCTGGCTCTCTAAATTGTCCATTGGGACTATCCTTATATTATAGAATTATTGGACATTTTATATGAAAGTCTTTTAGATTTATTGTTTTATTATTTTAAGCTCTGCACTGTTTTTTACTATATGATCAAACAAGTGACTAAAAAGTGGCACGCTCGTGTAATAATTGTCCACATATAAGTGGTACCCTTTCTGAATAAGGGTGACACCAAGTCTCACACAATCTTACCAGTGCTCCCTATGTAATCTGGGCAGGTCTCCGGCTCTAGGTGACTATCTCTTCCCTCGTAAACCATAAAACTATATGTATAGCCTGTGGCCCTGTCACGGAGCTTGTACATCTTGACCCCATATCTGGCATGCTTGCTGGGAAGATACTGTTTGAAAGACAAGCGGCCAGAAAACTTAATCAGAGACTCATCAATGCAGACAACTTGATGGGGAGTAAACAAGGCTGCAAACTGTTGGTTGAAGTGTTTTATGAGGGGCCAAATTTTGTAGAGCCGATCGTATCCAGGGTCACCCCGAGGACAACATAGTTCATTGTCATTGAAGTGCATGAACCGCAAGATCTGCTCGTATCGTGCCCTGGTCATGGAGGCAGAGAACATGGGCATATGGTGAATTGGCCCAGAAAGGTCTAAAATTCGGAAAACGTAATTGGTCTGGTACGCCTGACCTTGGCAGGGACCACAACTCCTTCGTCAGAGGTATCTGTCAGGGTGCTGCTGCTGTCTACAGAATCGTATTCTGAGCCTGAATCTGACAGATGAGTGAATTCCTCTTCACTATCTGTCATGCTCAGAAACGTGTAGGCCTAGTGTACCTTCGATTTGACTTTTTGGTCTCTAAATTTACTGGTAAACTCAGAGCCAGTACAAGGGGGGGGCAGAAGGGGCGGACACCCTGGGCGGTACAATTTATTGGGGGTGGGGGGGGTGCAGTGAAGTGTGACAGTCCGGACTGGCCTACCGGGATACCGGGAAATTTCCCTGTAGGCCGTCTGTCCTGGGGCCGCTTTAATCTGTGGCTGACTACAGCGCTCCCCTCCCGCCTCCTCCTCTTCTTTGTCACACACAGCACCGGGAGCGCTGTGTGTCACATGGCTGGGTCTGTGTGTTGTCGACGGCGTGGTGTAACAAGGTTCCGCCCCCCCAGACCGGCTCGTGTGATAGCAGATTGAATCAGTGTTCCGCCATGCCATATCTGGCATGCTTGCTGGGAAGATACTGTTTGAAAGACAAGCGGCCAGAAAACTTAATCAGAGACTCATCAATGCAGACAACTTGATGGGGAGTAAACAAGGCTGCAAACTGTTGGTTGAAGTGTTTTATGAGGGGCCAAATTTTGTAGAGCCGATCGTATCCAGGGTCACCCCGAGGACAACATAGTTCATTGTCATTGAAGTGCATGAACTGCAAGATCTGCTCGTATCGTGCCCTGGTCATGGAGGCAGAGAACACGGGCATATGGTGAATTGGGTCAGTGGACCAATATGACAGCAACTCACTGTTTTTAGTTATGCCCATGAGGAGGGATAGGCCCAGAAAGGTCTAAAATTCGGAAAACGTAATTGGTCTGGTACGCCTGACCTTGGCAGGGACCACAACTCCTTCGTCAGAGCTATCTGTCAGGGTGCTGCTGCTGTCTACAGAATCGTATTCTGAGCCTGAATCTGACAGATGAGTGAATTCCTCTTCACTATCTGTCATGCTCAGAAACGTGTAGGCCTAGTGTACCTTCGATTTGACTTTTTGGTCTCTAAATTTACTGGTAAACTCAGAGCCAGTACAAGGGGGGGCAGAAGGGGCGGACACCCTGGGCGGTACAATTTATTGGGGGTGGGGGGGTGCAGTGAAGTGTGACAGTCCGGACTGGCCTACCGGGATACCGGGAAATTTCCCTGTAGGCCGTCTGTCCTGGGGCCGCTTTAATCTGTGGCTGACTACAGCGCTCCCCTCCCGCCTCCTCCTCTTCTTTGTCACACACAGCACCGGGAGCGCTGTGTGTCACATGGCTGGGTCTGTGTGTTGTCGGCGGCGTGGTGTAACAAGGTCCCGCCCCCCCAGACCGGCTCGTGTGATAGCAGATTGAATCAGTGTTCCGCCTATCACATGAGCCGGTCTGGGGGGGTGGGACCTTGTTACAGCGCCGCCGAACACACACAGACCCAGCTATGTGACACACAGCGGGAGATGTCAACTGTGTGATTCAAGGCAGGCTATTGTGAGCCTGCATTCATAGGCAAAGTGAGGCTGCAATTATGGGCACAGAGAGGCTGCATTGATGAACACAGTGAGGCTGCGATTATGAGCTCAGTGAGGCGGCATTGATGAGCTCAGTGAGGCTGCGATTATGGGCACAGTGAGGCGGAATTGATGGGCACAGTAAGGCTGTGATCATGGGAACAGAGAGGCTGCGATTATGGGCACGGAGAGGCTGCGATTATGGGCACAGTGAGGCTGCGATTATGGGCACAGTGAGGCTGCATTGATGAACACAGTGAGGCTGCAATTATGGGCACAGTGAGGCTGCATTGATATCTTGTATCATGTCTGCAGTCTCTGACCATCTTTAGTATCATGTCCTCAGTCTCTAACCATCGCCTGCATAATGTCCGCAGTCTCTTACCATCTCTTGTATCATGTCCACAGCCTCTAACCAATCTCTTGTATCATGTCCGCAACTTCTGATCATCTCTTGTCTTATATCATGTCTGCAGTCTCTGAGGGAGTTTGGAGAGGAGTCAAGAGTGGGAGTGCCACCAGGATGGGGGTCATGGGAGAAGCCAGACATGTGTGGACTGTTGAGAGGAGACTATAGGATAAAACCAGAGCCACCAAGCTGGAGCCGTCTAACTGAGCCCTGCACGGTGCACCTGAGAGGAGGTCAGTGACAGTGCCGCCAGGCCAGTCTAAGGGGGAGGGGGTCACTGATGTAAGGGGGGTGTGAATACAATAATGTTAAAGGACACTGATATAAAGGTTTCCCCCCTTATATCTGTAACTGACCCCTCCTTACCTTAGTGTATTCTTTTTTGCGGAAGAATACATTTTATGTTAAGGGGCACTCTGATGGGCATATTTTATTTTAGGAGCAACACTGATGGGCACATTTTGTATTAAGGGGCACTCTGATGGGCAGATTTTACATTAAGGGGCACATTTTGTTGTGCCCATCAGAGTGCCCCTCAATATAAAATGTGCCCGTCAGAGTGTCCCTTAATATAATAATAATAAGTATATTCTTGTTTTGAAACGACATTGAGTCTTTCTTAAAAACGGGGGGGGGGGGCAGTTTGCCATCTTCACCCTGGGCACCAAATGGCTTTGTCCCAGCACTGGGTACACTAGTGAGACTCACAGAAAAAAAAGCTCCTGACTGTCAGCGACTGATTCAAAACTACCAAGAAAACTGTTATGCCCTGTACACACGATCGGACATTAATCGGACATTCCGACAACAAAATCCATGGATTTTTTCCGATGGATGTTGGCTCAAACTTGTCTTGCATACAAAATGTCACACAAAGTTGTCTGAAAATCCGATCGTTCTGAACGCGGTGACGTAAAACATGTACGTCGGGACTATAAACAGGGCAGTAGCCAATAGCTTTCGTCTCTTAATTTATTCTGAGCATGCATGGCACTTTGTGCGTCGGATTTGTGTACACATGATCGGAATTTCCGACAACGGATTTTGTTGTCGGAAAATTTTATAGCAAGCTCTCAAACTTTGTGTGTCGGAAATCCCGATGGAAAATGTGTCATGGAGCCCACACACGGCCGGGATTTCTGAAAACAAGGTCCTATCACACATTTTCCATTGGAAAATCCGACCATGTGTACAGGGCATTAGCATTTGCAGGGATCAGGCCTGACTCAGCGAACGCTGTAGTTATGTGTGTTGTGTTTTTGTAAGTGACAGTGATCGATTGATACTGCACTTGGGTGGGCTGTGCTGGGCGGAGGGGCTAAATGCAGGTGCTAGAAGGTATCTGGGCTGATCTCGCTAACACTGTGTTTTTGGGAATCCTTAACTGCTGGGGACGCTAGTATAGATCTGATCAGATCAGATATTGATCCGTTCAGACACTATAATACTAAGGGAGGTGTATGGTGCGTGTGTGGGTGTTAGCACTACTGGCACTAATCTGACGCTGCCTGGGGCGATGCAGACCCTGACTGATGCTAAAACCTAACTGATATCACCTGCCGGGCGATCAGGGGGTTGAACCCTTATTTGGAAATATACGGCGGGTGCCCTGATGCTATAAAAAACAAACTAACTAACCAGCATCACCCGTAACACTAATACGGTGATCACTGGTGACAGGGGGTAAAAGGGTTAACTAGGGGGCAATCAGGGGGTTAAAAGGTAATATATGGGGGTACCTGACCCTATAAAAACTTGACGGTGAAACTAACTGGCTAACTAGCGCCACAAGTGACACAAATACAGCGATCGATTAGTGACACTGGTGACAGGGGGTGAAAGGGTTAACTAGGGGCGATCAAGGGGTTAAACCTTTATTAGGGGGGTTTAGGGGGGTAACTTAGACCTAATGCCGCGTACACATGGTCGGACTTGCCAACTGGAGAAGCTCCGTCAGCATTTCCGACGGAAAAATTTAGAGCATGTTCTCCATCTTAAGCCATCGGAAATCCCGACAGAAAAAGTCCGATGGGGCTTACGCACAGTCAGATTATCTGACCAAAAGCTTCATTCGGACTTTTTCTGTCGAAAATTCCGACCTTGTGTACGCGGCATAACACTTATTTCAGTCACAAATTACATCAATGCAGTGATCAGTGAAAAATCTGAAAACTGCAATTGGTGACACAGTGACAGGGTGTGAAAGGGTTAACTGGGTAGGGGGGCGATCGGGGAGTGATCGGGGGGGTGGCAAGTGTACCTATGTGTACTGGTGTTAGTGTAATGTTATGCAACTCACGGTTAGATGTCTCCTCTCCTCTCACTGGAATCGAAAAGACCCCACGAGGAGAGATGACATCACTTCCTCCTGTCTGTGTTTACACTTACACAAACAGGGGAAAGTTTTCATTTGTTAGGAGCGATCACCAGGGCCAGACCATAAATCATTGGTCTGGCCCTGGGGACTGATCGCTCCCCTAACGAACCCGACCGTCACGGACATGGGGGGTGCGATACGTACAGGTACACCCATTTGCCCACCTGTGCCATTCTGCCGACGTACATCGGCGTGCGGTGGTCGGGAACTGGTTAAAGGCTTGAACAGGTGCAATGTTCAGACTTTTATTTTTGTCTTGGACTTGCATAGCATGTGTACTCTTCTCATTTCTAAATACACTATACATCATGACCAAAGCTTCATTGCAATGAAGCAGAAAACAGGGCCTATCCTGCGTCAGAAAGGCCACCGTCTTTGGGTTGCAAGTTGTAACACTGCAAGTTGACACCCTTGCCTCCCATTAGTTCATAGATTAATAATCAAACTGGCTTGCCCCAGATCGTTATTGAATCTGGCCGATTTATGGTGGGACTCCTTAGCTGTTTACAGTATGTACCATATAGTGCACAGTAAACCTTTTTCAGAGCATAGATCCTCCCACACATCATCTGTGACCCTAGTCACCAGCTGAATGGGTCATTAGGTGAGCATGTCTTATAATGATGACACAGAACACTGCTATATGGGTGACCAATATCATCACGCCATAACAATCCAAAGAGGACCCCTTTGCCAGTTAAGTTGATGCTGATGAGACAAGGTAGGAACAAAACAAATTGTGGGTTTAGTTTTAAGGATTTGTTATTTATTAAATATGGTGACAAAGGCAAAAGTGCACAGATTAAACCATGTGATGCAATCATCCTGCTAAAAGGTTTAAAACAAGATTTGATTGGGTGCTATTTAAGATTGAATGACATTCTCTATTTTAGTTAGGAATTTAATTGAAAAGCTTTTAATTTGAATCAGAAACAAAATATCTGTGCGGAAGAAAATTGGAGATAAAGCTCTAAACTGCCAATGGCTCTCTGAACTGAGCACAGAGAGATTAGGTGATCTTTACACATAACCTTTAACTTGCTGACTATACACCTGTGAATAAAACAAACTGTCACCCCTTTGTAAGCAGATAGACCATCTACCCTGTACATGGAAAAGCATGCACTCTGCCATCAGTCGAGTCTCAAATACTCTGTCTTTGGTTTTATTTGGCTTTCCCATTACATGTTCAATCTCTTGGCTACTATACTGTTACAATCAGATAATGGTAATGAACGTGAGTAAATGCATCCTCCAGTGTCTCTGTGGATATTGTACTAGCATGGTCTCGGATCTCACTATTCAGCCACTATGTAGGCTGACCTTTTTGTGGAAACATAAAACCCACGTGGTGCACCCTTTCTAGTGTATTCTCATGCAATTAGTTCTGACAAAAACCTTGTTAAATTTTTAGGCTTTCCTTTCACCTGCACAATGATTGTGCATGGTTCCATATCACAAGGTTGCACTGTTTTACAATATGTCTGGTGTAAATAATAAAAAAAAAAAAAAATCATAGAAAGACAAAATATTCTTGCAGTTTAAAAAGCGATATACAAAAAAGTCATAGATCTGTACTGTCATCCACTAGTTTATCATTATGCTGAAATATTTTGATTGAAAAAGTAAATGACAGGTAGATTTTTTTTTCTTTTACCATTCCAAAAATAGTACAGCTGAAATTGATCATATAGGCAGTTAAAACAGATATGTATGTGTGCATTTGATGCAACAGATTATTGTGGAATAAGGGAACTAAAGATGTGAACGTACCCTGTAAAGGGCATTTCCAAGAAAATAAAGCTGCTTGGCTCATATTGAAGGGTATGTTAGGTTGTATAGACCTTGGTCCTTTAGAAAATGTTAGGTGTGCATGTTTCTTATGCTGCTGTCAAAGTCGTACATTTAGGTTTTCAGAATGCTTACCCAGTCTTCCTGCTTCCTTGTGTAGCAATAACTCTCGGTGGAGCTGCTGGTTTAAGCGGGCTTGTTACCTTCACTCTCCTTCCCTCTGTTTCACCGGCACGGGGTCTAGGGTTCCGTTGAGTTCACCTCTGGACGACACACGCACCAACACTTGAGTACGTTTTCAATGCTTTATTAAACAATTTACTCAGGAAGTAGCAGGAAAGAGGCAGAAAGGAAACTGCAGAAGAAACTCAAATATCTTCTTGTAGGATTCTTGACAAATGTCCTGGTAGAAATTGGATATTACAATAGAATGCGATCCCCTCGTAGGACACACTTTTTGCTCGCCTGGATAGGCCTCTCTCACTTGCCTAGCAGCCAGTACGCAGCATGAACAAAAGTCTCTGCCACAGACTTGTTTGAGATAAACCCGTACTATCCTCTGCCACAGGATGTATTGGTTATTTTCCTCTAATGAACATCAGTCACAGTGCTTGAACCTTTAAGCCAACCCGGCAACACTATGCTGTATAGTTACTTTAGGATACGTCCTCCAACCGAGTCACCAGGCCCCTCTCCAGACCAGCACTCTGCATGATCCTTCCATGACGGGTCCTCCCTGGGATTTCCTCGGTTGTCCAGCTTCTTCACTCGGGATAGACAGCTCAGGACCATTCCTCGGCCGCTGTGGTAGGCCCCAGACAAGCTTCTGGGCCCACCCCTGCGCCGCAGCGACGTGGGCCTCCGGAACAGAGGACCACGAGGTAGCTCTCTAACGCATACCTGTCCAGGCCAGCAGGTGGCTGTAAAACGACCCCAAAACATGGCGTCTGTCCCATAAATACCCTCACCCAGAATGCAACTCGGAGGACTACCGCCACTGAGTTGTCTCCAGGACAGAAGAGCATCCATACGCTTTGACACATTGCCTTTCCAACACTAACCAATGATAACAGCGACACCCACCGGTCAGTAGGGAAACACACGCAACGTCAGCCAAGCTGGAACAGAGGCAAACCTAACCTTTTTAACAAACAAGTTACTAAATTTACCTAACATATGGTAGATCGCAAATCTACCAGCGCTACATACTCCCCCCACTACAATAGACTTTGTCCCCAACGTCTGTCCAAAAACAGTGACAATAACTCCCAAGCCCGGGAGTAGGTATTTGAGTTTCTCATAACCTGGATAGACAAAGAGAGAGGAAAAGACAGTGGAAAGATATTATAAGACTTACATCTATAAAACATTATGTTCACATCCGCAAACAAAACCATTCTATGACTGTACATAACCTCACTATCTATCTAGCTGAAAAGCCTCCCAGCTTGATAGGAGGTCCAATAGTTCCTGAAAAGAAAAACATATTTAAACACACACATATACTGTACAATACCAGGAGCAAAGCCTCATTTTTTTTTTTTTTTAAATGAGCCTCCCTTCCTTTTTATCCATATTGGGGCAAACTTAAAGAGTCCTTCCCTGTAATATGATCTCTTCAAATAAAGAACAAATCTGGCTAGCAAAAAGAAGTCCTTGGATTTAAAATACTGAACAGAATATGTAGATCTTGACCACACAGATCTCTTTACACTGACACTAACTAGCTAACTACTTGCAAAGTTCTTTTATCCAGAATCACCAATAAAACTGGGGATCTGAGAAAGTCAGTGTCTTTCCCGTTTTATCCACTGTGTCCTTTCCGGGCCTGCAAATGACCACTTTGTCAGTATACATGTGCCGACCGAAATTCCAGTGCATGAAACATCCACTAAAACGTTCATCCATCTTAACAGATCTCCCAGTCTTTCGGAAAGGCTTAGGCACAGACAAGTAGTCCCAAACAGCCTCACTGTACCAAAGTTCCCGGTTAGTTTCAATCACCTGCATAATATCCTGGGGCACATAGGGGCACTCCAAACCATACTCGGCAGCTACACGTTTGTTCAGCATTCTTTGTAAGCATGCAAGTTTGGGCAAAGATCTGTCCCTCCCCATACCAGGCGGTACACAGGAATCCAATGACTTGCTCACCATAGACCCAGCCGGTGTCTGTAGTGAACTAGCAACTTTTGGCAAAGTCCCAGTAACAGTACTGTGTGGCTCCACACAGGGTGACGTCTTCCCAGAACTCAGGGCTGTCCATTCAGGGAAAGTCATAGCAGAGGCAATGTCTTCGCCTTGTGACCACAACAGCTCTTGTGACATAGTCTCAAATAGGTCATCATCACCAGAAAGATCCGACATGGATTCTATTTCCGAATCTCCCAACTCTTCTGCTGGTAGATATTTATTTACAGTCCGGATACATTCCCCATCAGTGGCTTACCCGTTCCTGACGTGGACTCTGGTAGCTCCGGTTCAGGTAACCTCTGAAGTAGGCCTCGCCCACGGCCACGGGAAGCCTTCACATATCCCACCTCCCTTTGAGCAGCTACAACAGGAGTAGGTGTAGTGGACGCAGAAATCAAAGTAATGTCCCCTGATGAGACGACAGCAGCAGTGTCTCTCTCCGAAACATTGTCAGCAACAAAAGGCAAAGTGGTGGCCTGTCGTTCTCTCTCTGTAGTAGTAGCAGTTTCTACTGTGACGATACCTGTTGCCCAATCCATCCGATAAGCATGGGGCGACGTGGTAGGCTGTTCCACCACAAACAAGTACTCTCCACATTGCGGACATCGGCCAAATGGACGGAAATGCATGTCCAATCCCTCACATCGGTGGCAGATTATACCCAGTCCCTCAATATTTCCTGAGGTATACAGGACAAACCTCCCCTGCGGCTTCAAACGAACTCCAGTATCCGTAAGCAGGGTTCCAGATAGCACAGTATTCATCACGGTGCTTGCAGGAAACATTCTCGGTCCCATAATTGGCTGCATCGCCGGAAAAGACATGGCCACACTCCGATCTTCTCAGAACGATCACGAGGCCTCTCTTTTCCTCTGGCGCCAAACACATACACGCGTCCCATGCAGTAGCAAGTAGGGTAGACTCCTCCCACTTGTTCTTCTGGTCACGCAGCTCCCGGGCCTGGCGTCTGTCCCATAAATACCCTCACCCAGAATGCAACTCGGAGGACTACCTCCACTGAGTTGTCTCCGGGACAGAAGAGCATCCATACGCTTCGACACATTGCCTTTCCAACACTAACCAGTGATAACAGCGACATCCACCGGTCAGTAGGGAAACACACGCAACGTCAGCCAAGCTGAAACAGAGGCAAACCTAACCTTTTTAACGAACAAGTTACTAAATTTACCTAACATATGGTAGATCGCAAATCTACCAGCGCTACACTTGTTTATGATTTGGCTTTGTACGTTTTTTGACTTTAAGTCTGCTTTTTAGTTAAATAGTTAAAGTGATACTAAAGTCTCTGTCTTTTTCATTTCAATATAACAAACATGTTATACTTACCTGCTCTGTACAGTGGTTTTGCCCAGAGCAGCCCAGATCTTCCTCTTCTCAGGTCCCCCAGTGCTGCTCCTGGCCCCTCCCTCTTCCTGAGTGCCCCTGCAGCAAGAAGCTTGCTATGGGGGCACCTGAGCCGAGCCGCTGCTCTGTGTGTCCATTAAGACATGAAGCCACGACTTGGCCCTGCCCCCTCTGTCTCCTCATTGGACCACTGACTTTGATTGACAGCAGCCAGAGCCAATAGCGCCCTGCTGCTGTCTCAGCCAATGAGGAGGGACAGCAAAGATGCTCATGCAACATCGCTGGATTGAGATGGGGTCAGGTAAGTATTAGGGAGTCTGAAGGGGGACTGCTACACACAGTAGTTTTTTTTTTTATCTTAATGCATAGAATGCATTAAGATAAAAAACCTGCCTTTACAACCACTTTAATGCTGAATTCCAAGTTGAACTCCAGACACAAATTAATGTAGCTCATTCAATGTACATTCAATGTATATCTTTTAAATATTACTAGTATATGCATCTGAATTTGACTTGGTATTGGCTTCTTGGAATCCCTGTACAGTGCCAGTCAGGGGGATAAGAGATATGCCGATAGGGTGAGAGGATTGACTAACAAAAAGAAGATAATAACTACAAAGAAGCCTGAACCCCAACAGAAGCATGTAAATTGTAACCCCAGCCAGGTGCATAGGTAGGTTTGGGCAGCCTTTAAAGTGGCCATTAGGGTAGTGGAGCAGATGAATGGCATGAAAGAACACTAAACAGGTGCTCCAGTGTAAAAAAAAAAACAAAAAAACAGGAAACTGTTTTGTGTATACGGAATGTAAGCATATGCACACAATCTTGGGCTAAAGGAAGTTCCACATAAAAAAATAATGTCCAAGAAAGATGCCAAGTTTATTGAAGTTATCAAATAAATCTTACATGGTACCTAGCAGTAATCCCAGGCAGTGATGAAAAGTTAGCAGGCTGAGGGCAAATGTAGTGTGCCGATCTCCAGTCAAACATTCAGCAAGAACAGGATGATAGATGGCTGCCAGTCACAATGGAGAAGCCCCAAGGGACTCTAACCAGTAAGTGATGTCACCAGAACCCAGAAATCCTCAGTCGCTCACCCAGAACAAACTGGAGGGACATCAAGGAACAGTACACTAAGCTGGTTAACAGGACGTCATGTTTCAGGGCATATCCCTTTCTCAAATCCTCATACTCATATTCAATCATCCAATACTGCTTGGTACCATGTAAGATTTATTTGATAACTTCAATATACTTGGCATCTTTCTTGAACATTGTTTTATGTGGAAATTCCTTCAGCCCAAGACTGCGTACATATAATTTGAGTCCAGTTATTACACATTCCTGTCAGGATCACTTACGTGCTCCTGCTTCCCATTCCAGTATCCGGGTGTTGACTGTTGCATTCTTCTTGTCTGTGTTCACCTGTTAGGTGATTGATCTGCTCAGTCACCTAATATAAACAAACCGAACACTTTATCCCTTGCTTGTGATAGAGACAGAGACAGTTACCTGCATAGTTCTTGATCAAACCTCCCATTTGTCTGCCTACTTGCTGTTTGATCTCCCTGTGTATGACCCAGATCGGATATCGGACTATTCCCTGAACTCAGCCTGCCTTATTACCTAGACTATCATTGAATGGGATATTGGATTATTCCCTAAACTCAGCCTGCCTTATTACCTGGACTGTCTTAGAACCAGGCTATCTGTCTGCAAAACTGCAAGTAGTCTGTTGTTTGCTCTGCTTACGTCTGCCCTAGTGTGGTAGCCAGGCACTATAGCATTGTGTATAAGTCTTGGGGGCAACCAAGTACCGGTAGGCCTGCTTGTCTTAAGGGAAAGGGGGCTGCTATAGGTGAAGCACACAGTAGCAAGCTATAGTGTCTGGCCACCTGCATTGAGGTAGATATGTCATTCGTGACATTATCACAAGCCTTTAACAAAATTTCTGTCAAGATGGACTCTGCACAGGCCCGTTTATTTGCTGAGGAAATGTGCAAACTGACATGCCAGGTCCAGGAATTGTCTTTGCGTGTAAACACACCTCCAACGATAAGGCAGATCCAGCGCCCCAAGGTTAACCCGCCTGATCGTTGTTCTGGTGACCCCCATGTGTTTTCCAACTTAAAAAATATTTGTATGCTATATTTAAAGCTTAAGCCACACTCTTCTGGTTTGGAAGCACAGCGGGTTAACTTTATTATTAAATAGTAAAAAAAGTTGCGCTAATGGTGTGATACAAGCAGCAAATAAATGCCTTAGGAACTTATACCAAAATATAAGTAAAAATATAATCAATAATCAATATATAACATGAATGGGTGATAATCAATATTGTAAAACAGATTAGAAACATAAATGATGTCTATAAACTTTGTGCACAATGAACAGTGATTGGTTACAGTCCATATGTTGTGTAAACCAAACGGGAAAAAAAGATAAATGTCCCCAAGTGACAGGTGAAAAAAATATGTGAAAAAAATACTAGAAATAATCTTGCTGCGGTGAATAGGGTGCATAGATGAAACCTCCACCTTCAAAAAACTGCTGCCTCTTACCAGAGAGCGTTGGTCCCTTAATTATAGGAGACCTCACTAGGCAGGCGGCTGTAACCCCAGCCAGGGATCTCAGAGACAGGCACTGGGTGTCATCCGGTCCACAGGAACCCTCTCCACAGACCGCAGCAGGATGGATTGAATGTGTCAGCATGAAAGAGATAAATAGCTCCACATGGCGTAAAATCCTCACATTTATTGAGTAAATAAAGCAATAAAATACACTTACAAACAGCGGTTGCAAGAAAGCATATAGAGAAAGCCGGCCGGCTCCAAAACAGCCCGTGTCTTCCGGGTACTAGGATAGCGGTGTCGTCAGGATGTAGCTCCTCCTCCCTAGGTCGTTTCGTCGCTACAGGACGTGGTCCCGTGACCACGTCCTGTCACTACCTGAGACCCAGGCCATGACAACCTATGTTAAGGAAAATTTGTCCTTCCACGTCCCCTGCCAGGGTGGGGTTCTTTTTCGTTGAGTTGAAGGATAGATCCTTATGGTCCTGTATTGATTATCGTGGTCTGAACAAGATCACTATCCCTAACAAATATCCCCTGCCACTCATTACTGAGCTCTTTAGCCATATTCAGGGAGATCAAATTTTCACCAAATTGGATCTACGGGAGCTTACAATTTCTCTGTATGCAACACTCTCTGTATGCAAAATTTTCTAAATGTACTTTTCGCGTCTCGGAAGTACCATTCCTGGGTTACACTGGGATGGCCATGGATCCTGCCAAAGTACAGGCTATTTCCCATTGGGCTCAGCCTAAATATGTAAAAGCAGTGCAACGTTCCCTGGGCTTTGCCAACTTCTATAGGAAGTTTATTAGGAATTTCTCCACCGTTGCCATACCAATTACTGCCTTAGGGCAGTAATTGGTTAATAATTGGCTCCTTTCTTGGTTAGCCAAGAAAGGAGCCAATGCTGCTGTTTGGTCACCCGAGGCCATTTCTGCCTTTCAAAGACTTAAATCTGCCTTTGTCTCAGCACCTGTATTGACCTATCCTGACCCCACAAGGCCATTACTGTGGAAGTTGATGCCTCCGATGTCGATGTAGGAGCCATCCTTTCCCAGCGGTCGTCTTCATCTAACGAGCTACATCCCTGTGCCTTTTCTCCAGTGCAGGGCTAAATTATGAAATTAGGAACCAGGAACTCTTAGCCATCAAATGGGCCCTTGAGGAATGGTGACATTGGCTGGAGGGGGCTCATCATCAGTTTGTAGTTTATACTGACCATAAGAACCTGGAGTACATTAAGACGGCCAGGCCCCTTAACTCTCGTCAGGCCCGATGGTCCCTCTTCTTTACCCGCTTTGATTTTACTATTACCTACTGTCCTGGTTCTAAGAATGCCAAGGCAGATGTCTTGTCTCGCAGTTTTGAGCCCTGTTTGGGAACTTCATCTAAGATTAAAATATCTTACTTCACACACACTAGTACAAGTGATAGGGGCTCTTTCGCCTGACCTTTCAGACTCTATTTTAGAGAGTCATTTTACGGCTCCATCCAATCTACCCCTACAAAACTGTTTGTCCCTCTCCATCTTAGGCTTAAAGTGCTACATGATGCTAAGATTGCCGGGCACCCAGGAATTGCTAAAACTTTTTCTTTGATTTCACGTAGGCTTTGGTGCCCCTCTCTCCATAAGGACTCCTGTTCCAATGTGAAAGCTTGCGAAACCTGTGCTAGTTCTAAGTCCTTTAAAAGTCAAGCCCTCTGGACTACTTGTACCCTTGCCTGCCCCTAAACACCCATGGACGCACATAGCTATGGACTTTGTTGTAGAACTGCCCCCCTCAAATGGGCTCACTGCCATCTGGGTGGTTGTGGACCCTTTTAGTAAAATGGGTCATTTCATTCCACTTGCCAAACTCCCCTTCTCAAAACTTCTGGCTTCCTTGTTTGTCCAAGAAATACTCCACAGGGTGCCCCAGAACATTGTCTCTGACAGGGGTACACAATTTGTTTCCAAATCCAGGATGCCCTTCTGTGACCTCTTGGGAACCAGCCTCTCCTTTTCCTCTGCCTATCATCCTCAAATGAATGGGCAAACAGAGGATGAACCAATCCCTGGAGACCTATCTTCACTGTTTTGTCTCTGATAAGCAAGTGAAATTGTCCTCAGCATTGCCCTGGACTGAATTTGCCTATAATAACTGGCCTCATTCTTCTAATGGAAATTATCCTTTCTATTGCATTTATGGTTTCCATTCCAACTCCTGTTCATTCCCTGACATTTTTCTGACCTTCCCAATGCCAACGCCACAGTCCACACATTTTCTCAGATTTGGAGTAAAGCCCAGACTAACTTGTCCTCTAGTTCCACTGCCCAAAAAACGCTTTGCGTATAGTCTCCGCTCTCAGGCTCCTCAGATTAGGGTTGGGATTGGTTCTTGCTGTCCACGAGAAATCTGTCCCTCAAAGTTCCTTCACAGAAATTGGCTCCTAGGTGGGTTATTGGGCCACAAAGTTATTCACTAGGTAAACCCAGTATCCTTTAAATTTCAACTTCCTGCCTCCATAAGGATCCCTAATGTTTTCCATGTTTCTTTTCTAAAACCCCTTCAGAGGGATACCATTGTTTCATCCCAGCCTCCACTCATGGTCAACGGGCAGGAAGAATATGAGGTAGAACGTATTCTGGATTCCAGAAAAGTAAGAAATGCTGTCCAGTATCTGGTGGCCTGTGGTCCTGAAGAAAATTCTTGGGTCCCAGCTGCATCTGTTCACGCTAGCAGGCTTTTTCGGAACTTCCATCACCGAAGTGCTGCTGGTTCCCATTCTAGTATCCGGGTGTTGCATTCTCCCCATCTGTGTTCACCTGTTAATGATCTGCTCAGTCACCTGATATAAGCAAACCGAAGACTCTATCCCTTGCATGTGATAGAGACGCAGTTGCCTGCATTGTTCTTGATCAAGCCTGCCATTTGTCTGCCTTGCTTGCTGTTTGATCTCCCTGTGTATGACCCGGATTGGATATTGGATTATTCCCTAAACTCAGCCTGCCTTATTACCTGGACCATCTTAGAACCACGCTATCTGTCTGCTAAACTGCAAGTAGTCTGTTGTTTGCTCTGCTCGCGTCTGCCCTAGTGTGGTAGCCAGGCACTATAGCATTGTGTATAAATCCTGGGGGCAACCAAGTACGGGTAGGCCTGCTTGTCTTAAGGGAAAGGGGGCTGCTATAGGTGAAGCACACAATAGCTAGCTATAATGTCTGACCACCTGCATTGAGGTAGACCTGACATTCGTGACAATTCCCTGTACATACAACAGTTTCCTGGATTTTTTACACTGGACTAACTGTTTTAGTGTAACACAAAGCAGAGGCTATCAGTCTGCTGCTTCTCTTTTTACTGCCCAGTCACTGAATAAGAGAGGGACAAGGCCTTTAAAGTGATAATAAACCCTTACATAAGCCAGCTGAAGTTACTAGCCTTAGGTGATACACAGCGATGAAGCAAATCCTCCCATATAAGCTGTACCTGTTTATCTGCAGCCCTTTAAAGTACATATAGTAGATGGTATTTCTCAGCCACTAGGAGGCAGGGGACGGGGATCTTATGTCACACACTGCACAGCACAGAATTAAGTGTAATCTGACACCTGAGTGGAGGGAATGGATAGAACCCCAAATCTCACTGAGAAACATGCACATCTGAGGTTTTCAATCACCTGCTATGTACTGAGGGTAGTCTGAAAATTACAGGCGAAGAGAGGACAACCAGAATTCACACTAGATGCAACAAGTAAACTTTATATAAACATAGCATTTGTTCATTTTTTCCCTCAGAGGTTTACTATCACTGTAATGCCCTGTACACACGATAGGATTTTTCGATAACAAAATCCATGTTTTTTTTTCCGACGGATGTTGGCTCAAACTTGTCTTGCATACACACGGTCACACAAATCTTGTCGGAAATTCTGATCACCAAGAACGCATTGATGTACAACACCTACGACGAGCTGAGAAAAATGAAGTTCAATAGCCAGTGTGGATCTTCTGCTTGATTCCGAGCATGCATGGAATTTTGTGCGTCAGAATTGTGTACACACCATCAACGGGTTTTGTTGTTGGAAAATTTGAGATCCAGATCTCAAATTTTGTGTGTCGCAAATTCCGATGGAAAATGTCCGATGGAGCCTACATGCGGTCGGAATTTCCGACAACAGGCTACCATCCAACATTTACCGTTGGAAAATCCGACCGTGTGTACGGGGCATAAGTGTTACCTAATTGCAGTAAAAAAAAAAAAAACAATTCTTCTGGCCTGCCAGGTGTTTTTTTTGGGGATTGTGGAATAGTTCTGTAAATCTTGGGACTCTCAGATGTAGGACGTTGAGACAGAATGGCACTCACTCCAGTCTCAGATGCATAAACCTCAAGAATGAAGGGTAGCATAGGATTAGGATAAAAACGTTTTAACAGACGTAGACCTACATGTTGAGATCACTGTAAAACTGCAGATAATTTCTCATGGTCCATCAAAAAACCGGCAGTAGAAATGTCATAACCCAGAAATTTAACCTATTCATAATGAAATTGCACTTCTCCAACTTATAATACAGGTTATTGTCTCTCAGCCTCTGTAGCACACGGGAGACATCTGGTTGGTGGCTCTCTAGGGATTCAGAATATATGAGAATATCATCGAGAGAAACCACCACACATTGCTGCAACATATCTTGGAGGACACGATTGACGAACTCCTGAAACACTGCAGGAGCGTTGCAAAGACCAAATGGCATTACGAGGTATTAATAATGTCCTGTCCTGGTGTTAAACACAGTTTTCCATTCATCGCCCTCCTTGATCCTCACAAGATTGCATGCCCCTCTCAGATCGAGCTTTGTGAAAAACGTTGCTCCCTTGAGGTGGTCAAATAATTCCGTAATCAACGGAATCGGGTAGGCGTACTTAATCTTGGAAAAACGGAAAAGAAACTGCGCTAAGATCTAAAACAAATAAAAATAATACACCCAACACGATGTACAGTGGGGCAAAAAAGTATTTAGTCAGCCACCAATTGTGCAATTACTCCCACTTAAAAATATGAGAGAGGCCTGTAATTGTCATCATAGGTATACCTCAATTATGAGAGACAAAATGTGGAAACAAATCCAGACAATCACATTGTCTGATTTTTGAAAGAATTTATTTGCAAATTATGGTGGAAAATAAGTATTTGGTCACCTACAAACAAGCAAGATTTCTGGCTCTCACAGACCTGTATCTTCTTCTTTAAGAGGCTCCTCTGTCCTCCACTCATTACCTGTATTAATGGCACCTGTTTGAACTTGTTAGCAGTATAAAAGACACCTGTCCACAACCTCAAACAGTCACACTCCAAACTCCACTATGTTGAAGACCAAAGAGCTGTTGAAGGACACCAGAAACAAAATTGTAGACCTGCACCAAGCTGGGAAGACTGAATCTGCAATAGGCAAGCAGCTTGGTGTGAAGAACTCAACTGTGGGAGCAATAATTAGAAAATTGAAGACATACAAGACCACTGATAATCTCCCTCGATCTGGGGCTCCACGCAAATACTCACCTCGTGGGGTCAAAATGATCACAAGAACGGTGACCAAAAATACCACAACCACACGACGGGACCTAGTGAATGACTTGCAGAGAGCTGGGACCAACGTTACAAAGGCTACCATCAGTAACACACTACGCCGCCAGGGACTCAGATCCTGCAGTGCCAGACGTGTCCCCCTGCTTAAGCCAGTACATGTCGGGGCCCGTCTGAGGTTTGCTAGAGAGCATTTGGATGATCCAGAAGAGGACTGGGAGAATGTCATATGGTCAGATGAAACCAAAGTAGAACTGTTTGGTAGAAACACAACTCGTCGTGTTTGGAGGAGAGAGAATGCTGAGTTGCAACCAAGAACACCATACCTACTGTGAAGCATGGGGGTGGCAACATCATGCTTTGGGGCTGTTGTGAAGCCGCTGCTCTTTGGATCGCCTGTGGTAATGATACAATCTCCAAAACGCTCCAGGCAGGACCACTAGTTTTCAAACCATCTCATTGTATTCAAGCCCATGAGCGGGTGTGCGTGGCCAGTCCTGAGCTCATCTGCTGTGGGAAAAGAGCATCCACAGTGTTCTTTGTTGTAGATCCAGTCAGTGCACTTGTAATACTGATACATGAGCGGACTCCAAATCAGGTGTACTCCCTTTACTTTGATTTGAATGGCCGATGATGACAGGTTCTCTTTACAGCCAGACACCCCTAGGTGCCCGATCCTCCTCTCAGATCTCCTGTAGGGGGCCCCGGAGCCAACACACTGGACAGATCCAATCTCCTCAGAAAGTGGTTGACATGCTGGGACCTGTAGGCCCTCCTGTGAATGTCTCAGAGACTTCACCGTCCAATCAGAGCTCAGCCTCCTCTCACCTCACATTTACCTGCAGTGTTCCCCCTGTGTATACTAATAGAAACTGCTCCCTAGGCGTTCTTAATCGTAATGTGATTGAGACCCCTATAATTGATACAAAGTCTCAGTTCACCACTCCTCTTTTTCACAAAGGAGAAGCCAGCACCAGCAGGAGATGAGGATTTGAGGATGAACCCACGCGAAAGTGCGCCAGTAACATAGTCCTTCATGGCTTTATCCTCAGAGATAGACAAGGGGTAAACCCAGCCACGAGGAGGCATAGCACCAGGTTGAAGGTCAATTGTGCAATCATACGACCATGTGGAGGCAAACTACTGGCTTGACCCTTGTCAAAGACATCGTTAAATTTGCATTACTCCTCTGGCAAAGAGGAGAGGGAAGAGATGCACAAGACCTTAGCCACTTTCCGAAAAAATGTCTTACTGCATTGTGGCGACCAGGAAAGAATCTCAGCACAAAGCCAATCAAAAGAGGGGTTGTGCCTCTGTAACCAAGGATAACCAATAACCACTGGATAATGAGGAGAGGAAATGACTTGAAATTGGATTATCTCATGGTGTAGAGCCCCTATGGTCATGGTCATTGGAAGGGTCTCATGAGTCACATGGGCAGGCTGTAGAGGTTTCTCATCAATAGCCTCAATGGCAAGTGGAGTGGAAGCTGCAGCGAAATTGAGTGCTTAGACACAAAGGCACTGTCTATGAACAGGTTTGCAGCTCCAGAGTTGATTAGAGCCTGTGTATCGATGGACGACTCAGACCACAAAAGGGTAACTGGAACTAGAGGCTTATCCTTCAAGGTAACTGGGGATGTAACAACGCCACCTAAGGCCTGTCCCCTACAGGACCTGAGGTGCAAGTGTTTCCCAGACGGGTAGGACAAGTCTTCAAGAAGTGACCTGCCTGGCCACAATAAAGGCACAATTTCTCCCTCCTCCTAAAAGCCCTCTCATCCGAAGAGAGACGTGTGAAGCTCAACTGCATGGGTTCTACTTCACTGGCAGACTCGGTACCAGGAGGCATGGAAGCTGAGGGAGGCAAGGGTGGGACTGCAAAGCTTGGAGCCAGATGTACAGGAGGCTTCCGCAAGCACTCCTTTAAAGGAAGGTCTCTCTCGGAGTCTGGAGTCAATGAGAATGGCAAGTGTGATCAACTTCTCCAAATCTGTAGGAATGTCTCGGGCTACTATTTCATCTTTGATGTTATCTGAAAGACCATGAGATAAAGCAGCCACGAGGGTATGG
This sequence comes from Aquarana catesbeiana, assembly GCF_042186555.1. NCBI lineage: Eukaryota > Metazoa > Chordata > Amphibia > Anura > Ranidae > Aquarana > Aquarana catesbeiana. The sequence goes on along the minus strand of NC_133327.1, from coordinate 349,090,206 downwards.
AATTCAATGGTGTAATCGGCAACAGTTCTCAAACTCTGATGGACAGGCTTTTGGCAGCAGAAGTGGAGCATGCAGGAACGTCAAATACCCTTTTAAAGGGAGACAAAAACTCTGGGTAACTCAGGACAATGGGTTTTTGCATCTCCCATAGAGGGTTTTTCCCAGTCCAAGGCTCTATCAGAAAGCAAAGAAATAATGAAGCCTAATTTGCTTCTGACCACGAGGATCGCCTGGGTCAGTATCTCAAAGTATATTCCAACCTGGTTGGGAAACCCTCTGCATTGAACTGTATCACCCCCAAATCGCTGGGGAAGTGGAGTGGAACCAGACATACCTCTTACAGAGGTAATGTTTAAGGCGGGTGCCTGCACAGAGACTGGAGCAGCAGCAGAACCAGCCTGCAACACAGGTTGTACTGCAACAGCCACAGTGGGAGGATTCAGGTGAGCAGTGTGAATCAGGAGTGTCTGTAACGCTATGGCAAACTGATCCATGTGGTGATCCTGCTCATTCAACCTGGAAAAAATATTACCACTAGGTGGTTTGCCTGCATCTTCTGAATTCATGGCCTTCGCCTATTGTCAGGAACCATGAAACAGACGGAGACAAAAAATGCAGTATAAATCACACCTTTTAATAAAATGGTAAAAATATTACAAATGGTAAATGTAGTCAAAACATAACCAGGGTTTGGTAGCCAAATCCGTTTAATCATAACAAGCCAGGAAATAAGAAAGCCAGAGATCAGCGTAGTCAGAGGCCGCGGACAGGATCATGAACCAGAAGGGACATCAGCCAGGCAAGTCTTCAACAGGAACACAGCAGAGAGTCTCTAGATATGTTGACCAAGGCGAGGGCATTGACAAAATGAACCAGGCAATTTAAATAGCCAGAAGGGGCTGGCTGTGGGCTTGATTGACGAGCAAGAGATGATCAACAGGTGAGCCACTGTGGAACGATGAGTACTGGCAATTAACCGACAACTGAGCAACCTGAGCACAGAGAAGGAAGGGCTGAGAGCCCATCCCTGACATAACTACCGCTATTCGATTCTTCAGGGTCTCTGCTTTCAGTAAATATATAATGTTTGGGGGTTTTAACTTAACTTGTCCTCATGCCTAAATCGGTATTTTGAGCTTGTGTGCAAAACATGTGTGCAAACTCTGACAGCAAAAGGGTTAAATGATTTAGGGCCAAAACGAAATGAACTCTTTGCAGTCTATACAAAAGATTTCACTCAGCTGATTTATGAGGCCTGCCTGAAATCCCCTTTGCTTGGCAACAGATTTCTCTTATCATCCTGCATTTCCCCATGTTGCTTGATAGTGGTCACTGGGACAGGGAAGGCAAGTAAAAGTATTATGAAATAAGGAGATCATTGGGTATGGTTAGTGACTGGAAATAAATATAACAGTTGTTTATGCATTTTGGATGTTTTAGGCTGGGTTTACACCTCCAACAGATGCGGCTCGCAGCAGGGGTCTGGTGTGTCCCTGTTCTCTGTTTCAGGGAAAAATCGGGGCCAAATTTTTGACTGAATTCGACCCTAAAATGGAGCCAAAGATGCACAGCATTCCTGTGCAAGCCGCTCCGCAGCCGCAACGGAGATATGTGAACCATAGAGAGCCGGTCACAATCTCCCGTCATGCGAATTGGATGCGGGGAAACCCACATCAAATTCGCATAGGTGTGAACTCAGCCTTAGACTCCAGACAGATAAATAAGACTAGTGAACATATAATCTCTATTGTGACATAGGAAAGTAAGTTTTTTTTAGTTTCTTAAACCTAACCCTAATGGAATTTACTTCTAGAAGTCAACCATCAGTAATGGGGTTGATTACTCTCTCCAGAATTTTTTGGTAACCCTAATTAAATGCATAAGTAGACATTATTATTATTACTATTATTTCAGGTACTTGTATAGCGCCGTCAATTTATGCAGCACTTTACATATATATTGTACATTCACATCAGTCCCTACCCTCAAGGAGCTTACAATCTAAATTCCCTAACTCACATTCATACATATACATACTAGGGCCAATTTTTAGACAGGATCCAATTACCCTACCATATATTTTCAGTCCACTCTGGTCCAATCATGTGATCAGGTTTCCCTGAGTCGGCCAGCACCGGCTGCAGGGGAAACGAGGGACCACCAACAACAGATGGGCCATTGAATCCTATGGGTGATGCTACGGCTCCAGGGTTTACTAGCTGTTGTCGGAGTGCTCCCTCCTCCCCCCTGCAGCCGCCACCGCTGACAGACACAGGAGATCACGTGACTGGCCTGGAGCAGGCTGAAAATAGGTAATTATATACATCTTTCTTACACAGGTTAGTCACTATATGTGTTGGGGGGGGGGGACAGTTTTAAGGCTAGTTAGGTGTAGGATGAAATTTCGCTTTCCTGTCCTGGAATAACAAAGGTCAGGCCAACCCCAAACCTCCCTGTCCTGGTATAATAATGGCAGCCCCTCCTTACCACCCTGTCACGGTAAAATAATAAAGTTGGCCCCTCCACCTCACCTGGGTATAATATTGTCAGACCCTCCTCATCACCTCCCTTGCCCTGGTATAAGAGAATTTCAACCCTCAACCTGGTGTAATATTCATGTCAGGACCCCTCCTCTCCTTCCTGTATTGGTGTATTAATAAGGGAATCCCCCTCTTCACTTTCCTGCCCTGGTATTATAATAATAATAATAATACTGATGATGATATCAGCCCTCTCCTACCATCTCTTTTATATAATAATAATACATATAAGCCCTCTTAGAACAGAAGGTGTTCTCATGTCTCATTCATCACATAACCCATGAGTATTATTTCTCAATTCAGAATTCAGGACAGTGGGTGGGGCCATGCAAATTATCCCTATCATCCAGATGCATATCTTGGGGTATAGTGCAAAGACAGGCTCATTTTTAGAGACATTTTTTCCAAACCATATATTGCTGTTTTAGACTCTGACTAATAGGTATCATCTTATTTTGGGATACCTTCACATCAAGTTGGAAAGTTAAGGATTAGATGCATGATAAAGGTTAACAGTTTTAAGGACTTCTCGTTTTTAGGTTTGATTATTGATTCTCTAAAACATTATATGCACTATAAGTGTGTATTGCCAAAATGTCATGTGCTACAAACTTTTACGACAGTATTCCTGTACCAAAAAAAAAAAAAAAAAAACTACACACGGATATTCAAAAGATTAAAATCATCCAGGACGCTTTTAAAACAAAAAGTTGTTTTTTATTTAGTCATAGTTTCCATAAAAAGTGTGTATAGCCAAAACTTTTCTTGATTTCTCTTCACTTATTGTTCTGAAGACGCAACAGGAAGAGTGAGGAAATCTCTACAATGTAAGGAGAATTCCCCTTTTAGACAGTTGTCACCAAAACAGTTTTGACTATACATACACTTTAAAATTAAAAATACATGCTGTTTTAGTGTAGTTTTAAATTGTTCCTCAAAAGGGTTAACTTAATGAAATGAATGCTCCCAGGGCAACTTGTAAGAATTTCAAGCCATGCCTATTTTAAATAGGTCACAGGTGTATGGATGTACATGTCTATCACTTACACAATCTTCTACTTAGTAATATTGAATAGTGTTTCATTCAAATGCAGACAAGGTCCCCCCAGCTGAAAACGCATGAAACAGTATACTCCTTATAACATCTGAATGGCCTTAACAGGTGACATGCTACAATCCGTAATGGGCTCTTTCTTCAGCAATGTCTGGGAAATTATTCCAAATAGATTCTAATTCCCCTATCTTTTTTCATGTTTACTCCTCTTAATGTACATTTATTTCCCACTACTTAACTCCTATTGTTTCACTTTTATATATGAAAATTTATCTCACTTATTGGTACTCTTTTGTTTTACAAATAGTAAAAAAAATATATATATTGCACATAATCATTTTGCTAAACAAGTAATCTTCTGAAATGTTAACTAAGGATTATAGTGATTTTTTAAGTTGCAAATATACCATGGTCTTAAGCACTTGTGAGTGTGATATATTACCTATCCCTAGGGCCCATTTACTAAACTACTTTCATTTAGGCACAATGGAACTATTGTCTAGAAATAAAAACAATTTAAACAGTGAACTCAGTGGTGGATTGAAGAAACAGATAACATGCTTGCTTGGAGCTTTGAAAGATTTACTCAGCTTTAGTAGATGATAGCAATGTTATTTCTTTTGCATGGTAACTAGGAAGAAGGAAATATGTTAAATTATTTTAATATTGAGCTAGATAAAATGTACAGCATTCACCCCTTGCATAGGTAGATATTTAATTATTTAAAAAAAATCTCCACTATACAGTTCTGAAAGAAGGCCTTCACAAACTTTACTTTTTTTAGTCAGATCTTTTCACTTCTACTAGCTGGGTCATAGCATATCTACCCTTAAAGCGGATCTAGCAAAAAAACATTTTTTTCAGGTTAAGTGCATGATTGTTAATTCATTTTAAGTGTAACATTTAAGTAGTCTTTACTCACAGAGATCAGTGTACTCCCCTTGTCAATGCCTTCATCTGTTTTTTTTTTTTCTCTCCAGAAGTACAGTACTGTCTTTGCTCAGGTATCATCTAAGTTCAGCATCTCTTCCATGTACCTTCCTAAGTGATGCGAACACCCCCCTATTGGCTGTCTAGTGGTGGGGTCCTCTCAAGATCAAGATGATAGACCAGAGTGATGATATGAGTGCAAGGGGGCCAAATGGTGTAGGCACAACTGCAGTTTGGAATTACCCACATCAGCTAGGAGCTGGATGGTGTACCTAAATGTGTGTTTTTTTTTAATTAATGCTAAATGGGTTAGAAAGAGGCAGGAGGTAGGAGTGGGATAAAGATAAAGTTTTACCAATATATGGGCTTTAAATACCTTCCAAATGCAGTAGTTATAATCTAACGTACATGTAACTTTCCAAGATCTAGAATACCAGTTTTATCCACAGATGGCAAGTCCATATAATCAATGGCATAGCCAGATTTGTGCTGGTGGATTGTCTGGTCTCTACTTATTATATATCATTATGCAAAAATATTATGTACATGCTGTGCACAATAATTTTTTTTCCACCTACATGCACAATAATAGCGTTATCAAATTATAAATTACATTTATACTTGATAAAACTATTTATTTTAGTTTTTATTCCGCATAAAATATACATTTTTTTCAATATTACACTTTTAATATTAGTGCTACAAAAACATAAACAAAACATAATTTAAATGTGTAAAATTGATCCTACAGTGGCTATGTTTCCATCCAATGCTGACGTGTATGCTTCCTTGGACAGCAGCAGAGCTATTTAATTTATTGCTAACTCATCAAGCTCTCTACATCAAAATGATTCAGGAACAGAAAAAAAAATGTAAAAAGCAGCCCTTTGATTATAAGCAACTTAGCATTAATACATCAATGCGTTTTATAATGAATGCCACCACATTTTGCATGTCTGCATATTCCCCCTTTTATTAGCATAAAAACTCTTAACTCTAAACCTCTATTGCAAATGATCTGTGTCCACCAGAAACATATTAACAATTTTATTGAAAAACTGCGTAGTTCAATAAACTTCAGTAGAAGCCTGAAGTCCAGCTAATAGGATCTATTTATCACTGTATAAAGACAGGTTTTTGTACACACAAGGTTTTTACATTATTTTATACATGTGTTTTGTCAGGTAGGGAATGTGCTATTGCATTAATTCATCTTTTAGTGGTTTTCTTTTATCCCATTCAGATTACAGCATGTAAATAGCCAGGGATTTCCACACAATGCATTTCTATGTGATATTATTCATCACTTCTTATTGCATACTATAATAGACACGATTTTAAAGGGATATTTTTTGTAAATAGTGCTCAGTGCTATTCTAGTCTTTAGTGAAAAGTACAACATTGTTCTTTAGAAGCTGTACATATACAATATATTCCTGTTATAAAGATTGGTCGTCATCCAAATCTGAATCTCACGCAACCAGTTTTTTTTTCACTCCCTCACATTTGTGACCTTGATATGATGTTTATTGAGCTGCCAGTTATGCTGATCTGACAAATGTGGCAATTTGTGGCCTGCTGTGGATAGGTTCATACAGATGTTTTTCATTTAAAAAATGTTTCTGTGTCTCTCCTTGATTGTCTTGCATGTATTGTATTATCAAAGTTCTGCAAGTACTTTTAAATACACAAAATCAGCAACACTGGGTAACATGCATTTTCCTTGTCATTAGAACACTAGGTTAAGGTTAATTGCAAGAGAGGTAAAAACCTCTGTTTTATTCCTGTCTATATCTGCTTTAAATAGATTTGCCTTCTCTGTTTATGCTGGTGACCATTGTAAAATCATTTTGAGTTGTCAACAGAACGGGAGATAGTTAGAGGGCAATCTTTCCATCGTTTCCTTTTGTGTCTACAGGAAGTAAATGAAGTAGACAGATTGCAAAATAAAAGTCTTAAAAGGAATTTTGAACATCTTGTACTATCCAAAACGAAAAACAAAAAATGTAGCACAATATTCAGATTCTCTTACTTTCTACGTTGTTTTTGTTTTGTACTGCCCTTAACAGATAAGTAAAGAGTACCAAAGCAGACTTACCTGTACATGCCAGGGAGTACACTACACTTTCTAGGAGGAATTCAAGACAAAAAGAAGTTTTGTACTGCTCGGACACTTTTAATATTTCTATATGTTTCTCTTAGCATAGCAAATCTTAACTTTTTGAGTTCAACTGCACTTTAAAATCTACTCTGCCAGCAGTATGCCAAACCTATCAGCTCATTCTGCTTTTGCAGCATAAATAACTGCCACAGCAATATATCATATTGTATCATACTGTATCATACTGTATCAAAGTGCATTTGCACCGCAAGAAGGTGTCATGGAATTTCAGAAGCACAAACAAGAACAGGGCTATCCATTTAAAATGTTAGGTGTTTATAGAAAAAGTCTTCTAAATGTATGTGGCTACACTACAGGAAATCATCATACACTCCCAGCTCTGAACGTGCAGTGAAGGCTTTAGTTTCAGGGTGTGGTGTTTTGAGTTTTTTATTTATTTTGGGGTGCATTGTTTTTTTGCTTTTTTTTATGTTGATAGGGCCTTTATTTTAAGTTAGATGGCATTTTTTGCTGTTTTTTGGGGCTTTTTCAGGGGTGGAATTTTGGGACTTTTATTTGTTTTGTGAATTTATTATTATTATTATATTTATCACTCATATTCACTACACTCCCCTAAAGGTTAGGCATACATAAGTTAGACCTATTATTCCTGATTAAAACTGTACTGCCGCTAGCCAATTTTACACAGCTGTGTCTTCTGCAGTATCCTAATTTAGTAAATTCCCAGTCTGTGCTTTAGTAAATTTGGGCCTAGTCTTGCTCATTAAAATTGTTCTGCTGCTGGCCAGTTTTACACCACTGTATCATCTCTGGTCTCTTAATTACTGTAGTAAAACACCTGTCTGTGATCTTTGTTCCTAGTACATTTTAGTCTATTACGCCTCACACTTGTGAACTGGACCATTAGTGATTACATGCGGGAGAACCAGTGGGGTTCTTCCGCATTTAATCAGGGGGTTCCTGGTAGGAGGCTGACAGCTCCTGCAGCTAATCACAACCACTTGCATGGAGTGATTAGCTGCTGTGATTACCTGTGAATTACCTGTGAATAATGGGCCTTGGACACAGACAATTGCAAAGCACCAGCCTGTGCTCTTTGTCTCTTGTAAATTTGAGCCTAGCCTTGTTTATTAAAACTGTCCTGCTGCTGGCCATTCTTCACTGCTGTGTAATATGTGGTCTCCTAATTATTGTAGCACAATACCTGCCTGTACTTCTCTTGTACATTTCAGCCAATTTTCCCTTATTAAAATTGTACTGTTACTGGCTAGTTTTACACTGCTGTATCATCTGCTGTCTCTTAAAACTTAATGAGAGGTTGATAGAGATTGGTCACAGCAAATAACTGGACAGTTGCTATTTGCCAGTCATAACAGGCTTATTATGTTTTATAAAAAAGCTTGCACAGCTTTAAATGCTACTTCAAAAATCCTCCTTTTCATCTGAAAATAATCACATTGGAGTGCTGCTTCCCTACAGCAGTTCCCAGCCTTCTAATGCCTTTTTTGACTATAGTTTGTCTTTTAGCCCTACAAATAGCCCGAATTTAACATGATTTACTACCTGTAGGCTTCCTGTGCATTCTGCAAGGGCAGTTGCACCGATGCACTATTTTTCCCCAAAGCTTGGTGAATGTGGTGAAGCTCTGCTGATTTCCATCATCCAAATTGTGTGCAAGCAGAAATGCCATAACCCCGGTATCCTCTTCAATGAGGACGGTCCTCATTCAGATAAAAGTGGTCTCTGCGCCGGAGTCACCGCAAGATCACTTTTATCGGGGGGCGGGAGAGGGCCCCCCTCCCGCCGCACTCCTGTTGCCTCTGCCGCTACCGACGGTTCCGGTAATCAGTGGAGATGACCGGAGTGCGGCGGGAGGGGGGCCCTCTCCCGCCCCTGATAAAAGTGATAAGTGATCTTGCGGTGACTTCGCCGCGGAGACCACTTTTATCTGAAAGATAAAGATCGTATCCTTTCCCCTGTGAGTCTGGATGTGGGAAAGATGGCCCCCCGCTCAGCTCCATACCATTGGATGACGGAAGCGACTTCAAACGTTGCTTCCGCCCAATGGTCTTAACCCCTTCCTGCCAACCGTACGCAGATATGCGTACTCGGCTTTCCAGGGTTATACCGGGATGATGCCCGCATCTGCAGGCATCATCCCAGTACCATTGTTTACAGCGGGCAATCGGCTACCCGAGTATAACAACCGATGCGGCTAAAAGCCGCTCGGCTGTTATACCGGAGGAGCGGGAGGGGACATCCCCCCCGCCGCCTCCCGCCACCTCCCGCCGCTCTTACCGGGCCTCCCGTGTGATCGGGAGGCCCGATGTCCAATCAGCTGCCTCCGGCGGCTGTGGGCGGGCTGGAACGAAGCTGTGGGCAGCTTCGTTCCAGCCTTCTCAATGTAAACGCGGAAGCAACGTCATCACGTCACTTCCCGCTTACTCGGCTGCCAATGGCGCCGGTTTTTTAAAAAAATACAGTATTCAGAATCACTGTTTTCGGCGATCTGAATACTTTGGTGTGCAAAGGAGGGATCGGGGGTCTTTTAGACCTCCATAAAGAGTACCTGTCACCACCTATTACTGTCACAAGGGATGTTTACATTCCTTGTGACAGCAATAAAAGTAAAAAAAAAAAATTTTTTTAAACACAATTTATAAAGTAAAAAAATAAATAAAATTAAAAAAAAAAAAATTTTAAAGTGCCCCGTCCCTGCGAGCTCGCGCAACGAAGAAAACACATACAGAAGTCGCGCCCGCATATGTAAACGGTGTTCAAATCACACATGTGAGGTATCGCCGCAATCGTCAGAGCAAGAGCAATAATTCTAGCCCTAGACCTCCTCTGTAACTCAAACCTGGTAACCGTAAAAAAATTTTAAATCGTCGCCTATGGAAATTCATAGGTACCGTAGTTTTTCGCCATTCCACGAGTGCGTGCAATTATAAAGGGTGACATGTTTGGTATCCATTTACTCGGCGTAACATCATCTTTCACACTATACAAAAAAATTGGGGTAACTTTACTGTTTGGATTTTTTAAAATTCATGAAAGTGTCCCTTTTCCAAAAATTTGCGTTTAAAACACCGCTGCACAAATACCATGTGAAATAAACTATTGCAACAATCTCCATTTTATTCTCTAGATTCTCTGCTAAAAAAATATATATAATGTTTGGGAACTCTAAGTAATTTTCTAGCAAAAAATACGGATTTTATCTTGTAAACACCAAATTTCAAAAATAGGCTTAGTCATGAAAGGGTTAAAGGGTTTTTTTTTTTTTGCAAAAAAACCCTAAAACATTTATTTATTTATTTTTTAATTTTTTTATTGCATTTAAGTGTAAATGTGAGATCTGAGGTCTTTTTGACCCTAGATTTCACATTTAAGAGGTCATGTCACGCTTTTTTTTCTATTACAAGGGATGTATACATTCCTTGTAATAGGAATAAAAGTGACCCAAATTTTTTTTTTTTTAAAGGACAGTGTAAAAATAAAAGATCATATAACTAGAAGTCCATATAAAGACCAGTAGGCTAAATAGGTGACAGGCAAAAATTATTGCCTGTAACAGAGATATATGTGATGAAAAATGTCCAACAGTATGTGAACACAAAAACAGCAACCGAAAAGTGTGGATCCCAGAGTGTTGACAATGGATGTGCTGATCCATCCGTGGGAACAACTTCAAATGGAAACAACATCAATGGCTGGATAGTAAGTGTATGCTCTTACCAGATCAGGTGCACTCTGCTGTCAGCAACATAGAGTCTTAAAGGCAGTGTGCCACACATGGCAGATGTAGGGATATCCAAGTGGTTGGGACCTCTGTGACAGACTCCAAGAGAACTCCAAGGACCATACAAGTCGGCCGGCACTTCTGGAACTCGAGACTGGAATCTTGTAGGGAGAGTGTACCAGGGTGGGACACCCACTCACATCAGGATAATATGTGGAGAAAAGAATAATGCTTCCACATAATGCAGATAAAAACAGGGGGTATTTTATTTCTAAAAAAACAATTATAATAAAAAGTGATGATTTGATCTTCCTTTTGTTTGCTATGCGGACCTGCGGCCATGGCGACTTGATCTTCCAGTCGATCTGCTGGTTGGCTGCTCGACCCGCATGTCCTGCAGTCTTCATATACCATTGGTCTATTTGACTAAGTTGTGGGTTTGTTAGTCAGATGACCACTCTATTCCAATGGGATGAAGTAATTTTTTCCTACCTGTTTGACTGGTTCTGTATTATGTATTATACTTATATATATATAGGCAATGTGGAAGAGGTGATCTATGCCCCAGTTGAAGACCCGTAGGTCGAAACGCGTAGGGCTGCTATATCACTTTCCATGTTACTCCTCTTTTTTATCAGGATCACTTTTTATTAAAATTGGTTTTTTAGAAATAAAATACCCCCCGTTTTTACCTGCACTATGTGGAAGCATTATTCTTTTCTCCACATATTATCCTGATGTGAGTGGCTGTCCCGCCCTGGTACACCCTCCCTACAAGATTCCAGTCTCGAGTTCCAGAAGTGCCGGCCGACTTGTATGGTCCTTGGAGTTCTCTTGGAGTCTGTCGCAGAGGTCAAAACCACTAGGATATCCCTACATCTGCCATGTGTGGCACACTGCCTTTAAGACTCTATGTCGTTGACAGCAGAGTCCACCTGATCTGGTAAGAGCATATACTTACTATCAAGCCATTGATGTTGTTTCCATTTGAAGTTGTTCCCAACACTCTGGGATTCACACTTTTTGGCTGCTGTTTTTGTGTTTACACATTGTTGGACATTTTTCATCACATATATCTTTGTTACAGGCAATAATTTTTGCCTGTCACCTATTTAACCTTCTGGCCTTTATATGGACTTCTAGTTACATGGACTTTTAGGTTTACATTAATATCACGGTATTTTTGTATGTTTGTCATGCGCTACATTTTTTCACCATCCTCTTTATTGTACTTGTCATACTATATGTAGCTGCTCATTTCATTTTAGTTAGCGCAGTGTTTTCCTATACACTTTCTAAAAATAAAAGATAAAAAGTTAAATAAATAATAATACATTTTTTTTAAAGCGCCCTGGCCCTCCGAGCTCGCTTGTAAAGCGAATGCATACTTAAGTCACGCCCGCTTATGAAAACGGTGTTCAAACCACAGATATGAGGTATCGCTGTGATCGCTAGAGTGAGAGCAATATTTCTAGCACTAGACCTCCTCTGTAACTCAAAACTGGTAACCTGTAGAAATTTTTAAACGTCGCCTATGGCGATTTTTAAGGGTCAAAGTTTGTCTCCATTCCACGAGCGGGAGCAATTTTGAAGCGTGACATGTTGGGTATCAATTTACTCGGCATAACATTGTCTTTCACAATTTAAAAATAAAATTGGGCTAACTTTAGTGTTATTTTTTAATTCAAAAAAGCGTATTTTTTCCCAAAAGACCACTGAGCAAATACGGTGTGACATAAAGTATTGCAATGACTGCCATTTTATTCTCTAGGGTGTCTGGAAAAAAAGATAAGGTTTGGGGGTTCTAAGTAATTTTCTAGCAAAAAAAAAAAGATTTAGCTTGTAAACATACAAGTATAGACTTGTAAGTCTGAAAAATCGGCTGATTCAGGTTACATTAGTCTTCCTCAGTTTGCACATTCTTCTTCAGTTCAGTTTAGTTTACATCAGTTTAAATCATTTTGCAACATCTGTCCTCAGTTCAGTTGACACTGGTTTACATCCACAAAAAAAACAAAAAGTATGCAGACCTTTTCTGTTTTTTTCTGCAAACATAAACCAACTCAGATGTAGGCAGATGTAAACAGTCATATATTCTATTACATCCACCAACCCAAAGACATACATTGTGGTTCTTTCTGAATCTAGCAAAAAAAAAAACCTGACAGATGGATCTAGACTGAACACCCATGTGAAAGGGCCATACCAGGGCTCTGTGTTGTGCACAGTTTGTATTCTGTTGTATTCTACCAAAAATATGCCATAAGTATGGATGAGTGGTTCTTGCTGTCACTGGTTCCTAAGGAAAATGAGGGTCCTTGCACCCGCAGCATCCCTAGGAACCACTGACATCACCAGGTATCCCCGCCAGATAAGGAAATGTGCTGGAATAGCATGACACCACTGCCTAAATAAGGCCACTGGCCCTATTTGGGCAATTACATTGACCATTGGACGTGGCCATATTTGGTCAACGATGTCATTACAACCCCCACTTTCCCTTATAGGGCTGACAACAGCTCGGTGAGCTGTCATTCAGCTAGTGGTGTTCTTAAGATTAATTGTGTTATCCAGGTTTTTTTCTAAGGGCGTTCAGAGTTTCTATTGATGATAGATTTGCAATGGGAGACAATTTTAATTTTTTTTTAACTAAAGGACTTATCAAATTTTTGTCTGTTTATTTCTAGGTTACACTTTTTTTATTGTGAAAGAGTAGGGGTACTCTATAGCCCTGGCTCATTCACATAGGAGGTGGTAGTATCTGGGGAGCCCTTTAATAATAAAGGGGTCTTACAGATTCTGATAAGCCTCCTGCCTGCAGGCACCCACAACTACTAGTCAGGGTTGTGGGATGACGCCCTTGTCTTTATCAACATTGGGACAAAGTGCTTTGCCAGGGGTGTTGAGTGCATGTGACCTGGAATGGTTCAGGGGGAGCGCAAGCTTGTCTCCTCCCTTTTAGATCAGCCATGCTGCATGCTTAGAATACGGGCCTGGTATGGATTTTTAGGGGGACTTTGCACATGATTTTGTGTGAGGTACCCCCTTAAAATCCTTTCCAGTCTGGTGTGTGTTTTGGGGGGGCACACAGTTTAAATTGCTGGCGAATTATCCATTGCCAGCTTGGTTAAAAAATAAACACCACACAAACCTCGCTGTCTCTCAAATACATAGCAGACCCTTAGTGGGGTCTGTGTGCTTTTTTTTGAAAAAGAAACTGTAAATGAGCTGTCATTTGCTGTCAAATTTAGACATTTTACCTTTTTTAATGCTTTTCTTTTTACATTTTGTGTCAAGGATAACATTAATAAAAGAATAATTATATAAAGAAAAGTAGTCTACTTTAACTTTTCTATTAACACTATTGTACTTATTGCATGAAGTATTAGTTCTTTTTAGCTTAGTTTGTATCCTGTAAGCTGCAATGTTGTGCATATAGCAATAAGTAACTTTGTGTAGGCAAGTGAAAGATAAGGACAGTAGCACGCATTCCAGCAACTGTATGCTAACATAGAAACCACTTTACCACTGTACATTTAGTATATCAACTACATAATTGAAACTGCTTATACAGCTATCTGCTACCAGAATATTTTTTTCAAAATGTGAGGTGTAAAGAATTAGCTATAAAAAAAGCAATTAACCATATGGATAATTTCTTATATCCTTTATGTTGTTCTACATGGTACTGCAGATATGATGTGTTTCCAATGCATCTTACCCATTAGATTTAAAATGTAATCTTTACTTTCTAAAATGTAAAACAAACTTCTCCAGGTAAGTTTCTCTTTTTGTTTCCATCCCTGAATGTATGTAAAACTGTAACAATAGTGATGGTGGTGCAACATGGGGATCTGACTGCTACCAAAAATTAATTTTTTCTTATAAATAGGTGACTTTAAATTTATCTAGGGTCCCCTTTATATCTTCTACTTCCTATATACCGTGCTATTTTTTACTTTTTTCTCTTTGCTCTAAAGATGCTATTAACCTTTATACCTTATATTTCTCTACTTTTGTTCAGGGTGTATCAGTCCCTTTATATTTCTCTATTTTAAATTTACGTTCCTATATCATGCCAACTTTCCTCAAAAACGCAGAAAATGTAAAAGTGCATAGGTTTCTTGTAATATAAAAGTACAATATGCACTGTGCTCACAACATGTTTGCCACTTCATCACGGGCAAAAGCGTTTGGGAGAAATGTCAATGTGCCATAGTAGCAACAAAAAAAACCCCCAAAAAAACAAAAAGGATTATTTTACTTCAACAGATCTTACAACAGTGTTGTAAGCATGCAATGGGACACAAACACTATGGAAGCATTTCTTTAACCATGACATAAAAAAAGAAAAGAAAATTAAATCCTCATCAGAAAAGAAAGCCTATTGTAATATTGAAGACAAGCAGGTGACGTTCCCTAATAGGATTAAATAAAGTTTCTTGTTTTAGGCAAGAAATATGATTACTGGCCAGCATATTTTTGTTTTTTTCACTATGCCCTCATAAGGTTACAGGGGACAATTAAACCTCTGCCCTGTTCTTGCAATGTAAAAAAATAAGCCTTTCATTGTTTTAGCCAGCCTGTTCGCTGCTTGTTGGTGGGTACTCAGCAATCTGGTAAAACAGACAAATTTGTACTGGCAACAAGATATATTCTTTCTTTACAGTGCTAATTAACCCAGCATAGTGCTAATTAACCTAGCACCATCCAGCCCAATAAATATGCTAATGAAGCCAGAAATTCCACAGTCAGACGCTGAGCGAATTCCCTGGGTGGAGTCTGTATAAGGACCACACTGGTTTGATAAAGAGCAGACTGATACACTTGTGAGTTGTAATCATTATCATATAATAAAAATATTTGCTGTTTAAACAAACACTGGAGAGAGATAAACAATGTATGTGCATGCTGGCAGATGCGTCATGTTTATTTTACATGCTTGTTTACATCATATACGTTATATAAAGTAATACAATCATTACCATTTAATTAAGAAAACACTATACAAGTAAATGGCAATTAATAGTCCTGAAGTAATTTGTTTTTGTTTTTTATTATTCCCTCTATAGACATCATGCTTTTGCTTTTATTTTTCTGCTTGGAAATGTGACTTTTAAGTGCAAAAATCCATTTAAAAACTCAGCAAAAAAGTTCAGTTTTAAAAAAATCTAAGATACCCTTTGAAAAAATATTTGAAGGGTGCAGCATAACGAGCCTGAGTTACTAAAAAAGGCACAAAAGCAGGAAGAAATCTTTATGAAGGCAATTGGCATCTTTGTGATGTGGGTTCACATGAACCTGCAGACCTTTGGGCATCCAATAAGCAGCATCAAATAATGGAGTGTTGAAAGCATACATTCTTGCTCAATGCATATGTGGCGATCTCTGTTTGCCGTGAACATTGAAAAACAATTTTTTGCTTCATACAGCTGGATTATTGAATAAAGTATAAAAGGCATATTTGTGAAACAAAGGTTCAGCTCTTAAAAAAAAACACATACTATAGCAGCATAAGTACAAGTATGTATTGTTACAGTATGCATTCACAAGTCGCAGTTTGCAAAGTTGCGTTTATACTGGCTGTAGTCAAAGAATGCACAATTGCACTATAGTGTCTATAGGATGCATTATTGCTTTTCTTTCGGTTACTTTTTACTGTCATCTTGAGTGATTTTAGTGTGCATTTTATACTTAATTCTTTTACATACAAAGCATATGAAAAATGATTTTTCCGATGTGAGATAGTCTGAGACCATAAGAGAAAATCCCATTTAGATTCTAGGCATGCTATCACTTTAAATGACATACAATTGTGTTCATAAGTTTACATACCCTGGCAGAATTTATGATTTCTTGGCCATTTTTGAGAGAATATGAATGATAGCAAAAAATGTTTCCTTCACTCATGGTTAGTGTTTGGCTGAAGCCATGGATTATCAATCAACTGTGTTTACTCTTTTTAAATCATAATGACATCAGAAACTAACCAAATGACCCTGATCAAAAGTTTACATACCCCAGTTCTTAATACTGTGTATTGCCCCCTTTAACATCAATGACAACTTGAAGTCTTTTGTGGTATTTGTTGATGAGGCTCTTTATCTTCTCAGATGGTAAAGCTGCCCATTCCTTTTGAAAAAAAGCTTCCAGTTCCTGTAAATTCTTGGGCTGTCTTGCATGAACTGCGCGTTTGAGATCTCCCCAGAGTGGCTCAATGATATTGAGGTCAGGAGACTGAGATGGCCACTCCAGAACCTTCATTTTATTCTGCTGTAGACAATGACAGGTCAACTTGACCTTGTGTTTTGGATCATTGTTATGTTGGAATTTCCAAGTACGTCCCATGCTCAGCTTCCTGGCTGATGAATGCAAATGTTCCTCCAGTATTTTTTTGATAACATACTGCATTCATCTTGCCATCAATTATGACCAAATTTCCTGTGCCTTTGTAGCTCACACATCCTCAAAACATCAGCGATCCATATTCGTGTTTCACAGTAGGAGAGGTGTACCTTTCATCATAGACCCTGCTGACTCCTCTCCAAATATAGCATTTATGGTTGTGGCCAAAAAGCTCAATTTTGGTCTTATCACTCCAAATGACTTTGTGCCAGAAGGTTTGAGGCTTGTCTCTGTACTGTTTGGTGTATTATAAGCGGGATACTTTCTGGCATTTGCATAGTAATGGCTTTCTTCTGGCGACTCAACCATGCAGCCCATCTTTCTTCAAGTGCCTCCTTATTGTGCATCTTGAAACAGCCACACCACATGTTTTCAGAGAGTCCTGTATTTTACCTGAAGTTATTTGTGGGTTTTTCTTTGCATCCTGAACAATTTTCCTGGCAGAAATTTTAGTTGGTCTACCTGACCGTGGTTTGGTTTCAACTGAACCCCTCATTTTCCACTTCTAGATTAGAGTTTGAACACTGCTGATTGGCATTCTCAATTCCTTGGATATCTTTTTATATTCCTTTCCTGTTTTATACAGTTCAACTACCTTTTCCCGCAGATCCTTTGACAATTCTTTTGCTTTCCCCATGACTCAGAATCCAGAAATGTGGGGCACTGGATGAAGGATGCAAAGGTCTGTCATGAGTCCAGAAACTCATTGACCTTTCATACACACACACTAATTACAAGCAAACAGATCACAGGTGAGGATGGTTACCTTTTAAATGCCATTCAAACCCCTTTGTGTCAACTTGTGTGCATGTTATCAGGCCAAAATCACCAGGGTATGTAAACTTTTGATCAGGGTCATTTGGGTAGTTTCTGTTGTCATTATGATTGAAAAAGAGTAAACACGGTTGAATGATAATAAATGGCTTCAGCCAAACACTTACCATGAGTGAAAAAAAAAATTGTGTTATCGTTCATATTCTCTGAAAAAAGTAATCATACATTCTGCCAGGGTATGTAAACTTCTGAGCACAACTGTTCGTTTAGACAATGGAGTACAGTATGTATTGTTTAGTAAACTAGATTTGTTAGTGAATTAGACATATACATGTGGGTACTCTTGTGTGATCTCCACATACTAATTAGTGTGAGAGTATAGCTGGATTGTTCAATCTGCTTTGCTCGAAAATCAGTGCAATATTCGTTATAAGATCAAGAGATAATTATTTCAAGTGGGAAAGAAAGTAAAAAGAAAAACATATCTAGTTCACAAAACCACAGACTGAATGCTGCTTTATGTTAAATAGGAATGGCAAGACCAGAATTTAGTTATTAGGGCATTCTGTACAAAAGTGCAGAATGCAAACTGCCTCAATGTTCCTGTTTGGAACCTCAATGATTCATTATGCATGTATAAAATATGACCTAAACATGCTTAGGACCCTGCTTTACAAAATTGTAACTCCAGGTGAAGAAATACTCTGCTTTGAAATATTTCCAATCGAGTAAAAGTAATAATGTCAATAGTGATGAGCAGAACTGCCTGGATTTGGTTTGACAGAGGTTCAAAGAAGCCCTGAACCCCATGGAAATCAATAGGAGCTGATTTTTTTTTAAATTCAATGCGTCTGAGAGCAGTCATTTTTTAGCACTGACATTTACAAGGGAAAAGGTGTTTTAAATTGCTGACAAATGACATCTCACTTTGGCTTCTTTTTCTAAATGAGAAAATGGCACATAGACCCCAAAGGTCCCCCAAAATAATAGCAGACCCCTTAGGGTCTGTTATGTATTGTGAAGGAACTTTGGAGGGGTCTGTGTGCTGTTTGCATTTTTTTTAAAGACGCTGGCATTGCAGTTTTCTCTGCTAGCAGTTGAAACTGCCATTTTTTCTTTGTTTCATTTTTGCTGTAGCACATCCTACAGCAAGAATGAAAAAAAAAATCATAGAGTCCCCCATCAAAATCTGGTATAGATTTAAGGGTGTACCTCAAGCAAAAAAAAAAAGTGTAAGGTCCCCCAGGAAATCCATACCAGACCCTATAGGTCAGGTACAGATTTTAAGGGGGACTTCACACAGAAAAACAAAAAAAGCATGAGATCCTCCATGAGATACCAGACCCTTATTCCAAGCATGCAGTCTGGTTGACCAGAAAAGGGAGAAATGAATGTGTACCTCCCTAAACCATACCAGGCCACAAGCCCTCAACATAGAGGGGTTCATTGCCAGGGGGAACCCCTTGCACTCCTTGCAACCCTTGCCTAGTGGTTATGGTGGTCTGTGGGTGGGGGGCTTATTGGAATTTGGAATTCCCCTATATTAATAAGAGGACCCCCAGATACTGCCCTACCATGTGAATGAGTACCCCTACTCATTCACAGAAAAAAGTAAGAAATAAAGACACCTAACTGTTTGACAAGTCCTCTATTAAAAAAAAAAATTAAAACCCCAAAAACGATCCTCTCAGAAAATCCATAATCAATCATGACTACCTTCACCACTGACTTGACAAACCTGATGACTCCACACAGCTGACTGATCCTTGATGGGGACACTAGTTAAATGAAAGCTACTTGAGCTGCCTTTAGCTATATTAAGGAAGGATAGAGATAGTGGTGACATCACTGTCCCAAAATGGTCATTTTTAGGCAATGATGTAACATGTTCTATCCCCCACCCATTTGCTTATGTGTTTGGAGATACCCTGGGCTGGATGACGTCAATGATTGGCAAGGATGCAGCAGCTGCAAGCATCCGCTGCTTCCTTAGCAACCATTGACAGTCAGAAGCTTTCACGTTTGTGCAGGTTAAATGCCTTAAATGTTTGGCACACAAGCAAGTGTCTGAACACTAAGCTCATCCCTAATTGTCAGTTATATCTGGTATCTTTCATATGGCAGTAAAGTAACATTTAAAAAGGGGATCTGACTGAACTTTGTCTTTTATACTGCATGTTACTCATATATAATTTTTCAGTGGTATTACTGATAGCTGAGGTGTTACAGGTTTTACTGCCCTTACTGTTGGTTGCCTATCATCTGAATACAGTATGTGTGTGTGGACTCTGGCTTTAGAGCTGAACTCAATGCAAACAGTTACACAGATCAACTACATGTATAGTAGCTGTTTTACCTGACAAAAAATGTGTAATTCTGTCAATCAATTCTTGAGATTTACACAGCCTTTCTACTCAGCACAGACCCATCTGGCAGGGCAGAAGACCTGGTTTTGCTGACATTAACCACTTCCCGCCCAGCCTATAGCAGATTGACGGCCGGGAAGTGTTTTTAGTTATCCTGACTGGGTGTCATATGACGCCCAGTAGCATAACATGCCAACGCGCCCGCGGGGGCATGCAACGCGGTGATCGCGAGTGCGGCGTGTCAGTCTGACACGCCGCACCTCCGATAGTGGTAAGAAGCCTCTGACAGAGGCTTCTTACCACGTGATCAGCTGTCACCAATCAGGGCTGATCATCGCGTGAACAAGGAAGTGCCAGCAAACGGCATTGCTCGGTTCGCGCTGACAGGGAGAGCCGATCGGTGGCTCTTCCTGTCAGAGGGGGGTCTGTGCTAATAATCAGAACATTGATTATCAGCACAGCCCCGTCAGATGTGCCACCACAGCTGCTAAAAAGTGAAAAAAGGATGACAGTGCCCATCACCGTGCCAATCAGTGCCCATATCAGTGCCAATTAGTGCCCACCACAGTGCCAATCAGTGCTCATCACAGTGCCAATCAGTGCCCAGCAGTAAAACCTGTTAGTACCTCATCATCAGTGCTGCCCATCAGTACCACCTGTCAGTGACACCTGTCAGTGCCAATCAGTACCCCCTTTCAGTGCCGCCTGTAAGTGCCAATCACAGCTGCCTGTCAGTGCCCATCACAACCGCCAGTCAGTGCCCATCATAGCAGCCTGCCAGTGCCCATCAGAGCCACCTATCAGTGCCCATCGGTGCCACCTATCAGTGCCCATCGGTGCCACCTATTGGTGCCCATCAGTGCTACAAATCAGAGTTGCCTATCAGTGCCCATCAATTCAACATATCAGCGCCCATCAGTGCCACCTTATCAGTGCCAACTCATTAGTGCCCATCAGTGCCGCCTCATTAGTGCCGTCAGTGAAGGAGAAAACAAAATTTTATAACCGAAACGAAGAAAAACTTTTTTTTTTTAAATGTTATTCTTTTTTCATTTATTTAGCAAAAAATAAAAACTGCAGAGGTGATCAAATACCACCAAAAGAAAGCTCTATTTGTGGGAACAAAATTATAAAAATTTTGTTTGGGTACAGTGTAGCATGACCGTGCAATTGTCATTCAAAGTGCAACAGCGCTGAAAACTGAAAATTGTTCTGGGCGGGAAGGGGCGAAAGTTCCTGGTATTGAAGTGGTTAAGTAACACTTATGCCGCGTACACACGATCGGATTTTCCGTCAACAAATGTTCGATGGGAGCTTGTTGTCGGTAATTCCGACCACGTGTAGGCTCCATCGGACATTTTTTGTCGGAATTTCCGACAACAAAAATATGAGAGCTGGTTCTCATATTTTCCGACAACAAAATCCGTTGTTGGAAATTACGATTGTGTGTACACAATTCCGACGCACAAAATTCCACGCATTCTCGGAATCAAGCAGAAGAGCAGCACTGGCTATTGAACTTCATTTTTCTCGGCTCGTCATACATGTTGTACGTCACTGCGTTCTTGATGATCGGAATTTCCGACAACATTTGTGCGACCATGTGTGTGCAAGACAAGTCTGAACCAACATCCGTCGGAAATTAATCCCTTGATTTAGTTGTCGGAATGTCCGATCGCGTGTACGCGGCATTACAGTTCTTGATCCTCCTTAACTCTCCTCCAGCCTGTAACTGGACAGAGAAACGAGAAGCAGCACACTCATCATCTTGGCTCTCCATAACTCTGCTTTCTCCTCCTATCTGAGTGTTCCTTGCACTGCATCATAACTGGCTCTTTTTGCTGCTTCTTCCTCTCCCAATCTGATCTCTGCTGTACAGGACAGGAGTAATCAAGTGGCTGCTACCAGATCAAAGTGAAAGTGAAGGCCACATATAAAAAAAACGTAAAACCACTACTCCCCCCCCCCCCTCACCTACCTATGCTGTACAGTGGTCCGGTCACTTGATGCAGAAGCTCTAGACCGTTTTGTTTTTTTAATCAGCACTATACAGCAAAGTTAGGAGGTGGGGGAAGGGGGAGTGATTCTAAGCATACCTATATATATTTTATTTCCATTTTAAATTCAGGTACCTACCTACATTAAAAATGATATTTGATGATTTATTATTAAATACAAAGCTGCCTTATTTGTTATATATCTGCCTGGAATTCAGCTAAAAGCTTCCTTTTTGTGTACAGTAACAGCTGAGAGAACTGTATGGAACAGTGTTAAAGCTCTGAGGAGTGGTGATTAATAATGAGTGAATTGATTTTGAAACCAGGCGAAACAGCAAAAACTACAACTACGAATCACATATTTTTTGATTCTCCTGAATACAGTATCTCACAAAAGTGAGTACACCCCTCACATTTTTGTAAATATTTTATTATATCTTTTTATGTGACAACACTGAAGAAATGACACTTTGTTACAATGTAAAATAGTGAGTGCACAGCTTGTATAACAGTGTAAATTTGCTGTCCCCTCAAAATAACTCAACACACAGCCATTAATGTCTAAACCGCAACCGCAACGGAACAAAAGTGAGCACACCCCTAAGTAAAAATGTCCAAATTGGGCCCAAAGTGTCAATATTTTGTGTGCCCACCATTATTTTCCAGCACTGCCTTAACTCTCTTGGGCATGGAGTTCACCAGAGCTTCACAGGTTGCCACTGGAGTCCTCTTCCCCACTTCCATGACGACATCACAGAACTAGTGGATGTTAGAGACCTTGTGCTCCTCCATCTTCTGTTTGAGGATGCCCCACAGATGCTCAATAGGGTTTAGGTCTGGAGGCATGCTTGGCCAGTCCATCACCTTTACGCTCAGCTTCTTTAGCAAGGCAGTGGTCATCTTGGAGGTGTGTTTGGGGTTGTTATCATGTAGAAATACTGCCACTGTGGCCCAGTCTCCGAAGGGAGGGGATCATGCTCTGCTTCAGTATGTCACAGTACATGTTGGCATTCATGGTTCCTTCAATGAACTGTAGCTCCCAGTGCTGGCAGCACTCATTCAGCCCCCGACCATGACACTCTCACCGCCATGCTTGACTGTAGGCAAGACACACTTGTCTTTATACTCCTCACCTGGTTGCCGCCGCACTCGCTTGACACCATCTGAACCAAATACGTTTATCTTGGTATCATCAGACCACAGGACATGGTTCCAGTAATCCATGTCCTTAGTCTGCTTGTCTACAGCATACTGTTTGCAGCCTTTCTAGTGCATCATCTTTAGAAGAGGCTTCCTTCTGGGACGACAGCCATGCAGACCAATTTGATGCAGTGTGTGGCGTATGGTCTGAGCACTGACAGGCTGACCCTCCACCCCTTCAACCTCTGCAGCAATGCTGGCAGCACTCATACGTCTATCTCCCAAAGACAACCCCTGATTATGATGTTGAGCACTTGCACTCAACTTCTTTGATCGACCATGACGAGGACTGTTCTCGAACCTGTCCTGTTAAACCACTGTATGGTCTTGGCCACCATGCTGAAGCTCAGTTTCAGGGTCTTGGCAATTTTCTTATAGCCTAGGCCATTTTTATGTAGAGCAACAATTATTTTTTTCAGATCCTCAGAGAGTTCTTTGCCATGAGGTGCCATGTTGAACTTCCAGTGACCAGTATGAGAGAGTGAGAGTAATAACACCAAATTTAACACACCTGCTCCCCATTCACACCTGAGACCTTGTAACACTAAGGAGTCACATGACATCAGGGAGGACATTTTCACTAATGGCTGTGTGTTGAGTTATTTTGAGGGGACAGCAAATATACACTATTATACAAGATGTACACTCACTACTTTACATTGTAGCAAAATGTAATTTCTTCAGTGTTGTCACATGAAACAATGTAATACAATTTTCACAAAAATGTGAGGGGTGTACTCACTTTTGTGAGATATTGTATATGCATGCAAATTTGTCCAAACTGCAGAGAATCACACAACTCATGAGTCATCATTCAAATTAAATCTATAGCTGGGAGAGTAGATTGAGTGACCCTAGCATATCCGACACCTCATCCCTGGTATTTGGAAATTTGTAGCAACAAGAAATTGGGATTATGACAGTGCTCAAGCAAGGAAATATACATATATAGTAAAATTTGAATTTTTATTACATAAAACATCAACATGGAGATAGTGTTCAGTAAAATGATTGACAGAGCATATTCAAAAATATTTTTACTGGTCGCTGGTGTCCATAAGACAGAGGTGGTCAGCAGTAGATGTTATATCCCAACATGTTTCTCCAGCATTGGCTTCTTCAGGGATATATTTAAAACCACTAATATCGGTCTTTGGAAGCTGCAGAGTGGCAAGCTTTATGCAAGTCACTCCACCCCTCCAAATCTCCGAAATTTCGAGTCTATGTGTTGGAACCAGTATTGCAGTATCCACACTGGGGCATTGTGTAAGTTATACAATAATTCCGGGGCCCAAATCATCTTAATGAGATTTACAAGTCTGGTTACCGTCAGCGGCAGTTTACACCAGGTGGCATGCTTATGTTGAAATTATTGAAGTATTGGCTTCAGGTTTAACAGTATATACTCCCACGGGTCTCCAGTTACTACTATACCCAGGTACCTAAATTAACTAACTACATGAATCTTAGATACGCTATCCGGCAGAGCTGCCGGCAACGCATCTAAAGGGAAAAGAACTGTTTTGTGCCAGTTTATGGCAAAGCCTGAAAGCTGCCCAAACTGATCAATTAGTTGGATCACTGAACACAGAAAGTCCTCCGTATCGCCCAGATATAACAAAGTGTCATCTGCATACAGTGAGATTTTGTCTTCCCTCTGTCCTCTCTGAAATCCCACAATATTTGGGGAAGCCCGCACCATAGCCGCCAGTGGTTCCAATGCAAGGGCAAACAACAGGGGTGACTTGAAAGAATGCAACCATGTACAGTAATGAAAACATTATTAGTGCCATGTGAACAATGAGTGCAGTGTGCAATACATAGGCAAAGCATACAAAATAGTTTTGATAACTGACCACACCTGCTATCACCTTTAACCTGAAACCTCCTTACGTTTAGGTGGAGGTTGTCCCTGCCTAGGAGGCAAACTACATTGGGGTGAATCCAATAGCTGAGAGCAGCTTTATTATTTTATTGTGACTAAAATTTACATAAAAATAAATGATTGGTAAAAAATATTTATAGCGTAATTGGCTGTACTACACTCTGATCTTATGGCTAGAAAGGCCTTGTAGCGTAATTGTGGACATGTTGACTTATCAGCATAGTCAAACACAGACAATTTTACATAAAATGGAAGACATAAAGACAATATAACTTCAACATGGCTGAACTACTTTTCAAATCATATTATTTTTAACACAAATTAATTAAAGCATTTAAATAAATAGTGCCCCAGATTGTGATTCCAAGAGGAAAACAAATCAAGCACAGAGATACTTTTATTGACCTCCTGCTCTCTAGCTCCCTCGTCACCTCCTCCCATACTCACCTCCAGGACTTCTCCAGAGCCTCTCCCATCCTTTGAAATTCCCTACCCCAATCTGTTTCACTGTCTCCAACTCTATCAATTTTCTTCATCAGCGCATCCCCCACAGGGGGATCACTTGACCCTCCCTCTTAGATTGTAAGCTTTAATGAGCCGGGCCCTCTGATTCCTTCTGTATTGAATTGTATTGTAACTGTACTGTCTCCCCTAACGTTGTAAAGTGCTGCACAAACTGTTGGCGCTATATAAATCCTGTATAATAACAATAATATTAGTCATTTTGTAGACATGTGCAGGATGAAAAAATTCGTTTAGTTTAGTTTCGTTTCGATTCGTTATTTAACTTAATTCGTTTAGTTAAATTCGTTGCATTCATTACATTCGTTTTCGGAATTCGTTTCGTTTCGTATTCGAATTCGAAAAAATTCGACCGCATTCGAAAAAATTCGACCGTATTCGAAAAAATTCTAACACATTCGAAAAAAACTGTCAAATTCGAAAAAATTCTACCACATTCGAAAAAAACTATCAAATTCGAAAAAATTCTACCACATTCGAAAAAAACTATCAAATTTGAAAAAATTCTACCACATTCGAAAAAAACTGTCAAATTCGAAAAAAATCTACCACATTCGAAAAAAACTATCAAATTCGAAAAAATTCTACCACATTCGAAAAAACTGTCAAATTCGAAAAAATTCTACCACATTCGAAAAAACCTATCAAATTAAAAAAAAAAATGTTACTACATTTGAAAAAATTATTAAATTCGAAAAAATTCTACCACATTCGAAAAAAACTGTCAAATTCGAAAAATTTCTACCACATTCGAAAAAAACTATAAAATTCGAAAAAAACAATAACTGAATTTGAAAAAGTAAACTATATATAACCATTTTGCGAAATTTGAAATTCGTATAGAATGAAATCAAATTCCAATAGAAAAGATCAGGATAGAATAGAAAGTATAAAAGAATAGCATAGACAAACAATAGATCAGAATAGAAAAAAATATAATATATTGTATTCTAAGCTTTTCTATTTGAATTCGAATTCATTCTGTACCAAATTCCAATTTTGGAAGATGGTTAAATATATATATTATATTTTTTTTCTATTCTGTTCCATTGTTTTTCTATGCTATTCTTTTCTATTCTATTCTAAACTTTTCTATTCGAATTTGAATTAATTCTATGCGAAATTCGAATTTCGGAAGATGGCTTCTAAAATTAGAATTTCGTACAGAATGAATTCGAATTTGAATAGAAAAGATTAGAATCGAAATAGAATAGACTAGAAAAACAATAGAACAGAAGAGAATAAAATATAATATATATATTTTTTTCTATTCTGTTTCATTGTTTTTCTATGCTATTCTTTTTTATTCTATTCTAAACTTTTCTATTCGAATTTGAATTCATTCTATACGAAATTCGAATTTCAGAAGATGGCTTCTGAAATTCGAATTTCGTATAGAATGAATTTGAATTTATATATATATATTATATCTTATTCTATTCTGTTCTATTGTATTTCTAGTCTATTCTTTCTACTCTATTTTAATCTTTTCTATTCAAATTAATTTTATACGAAATTCGAATTTTGGAAGATGGTTTTATATATATATATATATATATATATATATATATATATATATATATATATATATATATATATATATATATATATAAAATATTTTTTCTATTCTGTTCTATTGTTTTTCTATTATTTTCTATTATATTCTGATCTTTTCTATTTGAATTCAAATTCATTCTATACAAAATTCGAATTTCAGAAAATAGTTATATAGAAATAGAATGAAATCAAATTCTAATAGAAAAGAATAGAATAGAAAAACAATAGAACAGAATAGAAAGAAATATTTTATATATATATAAAAATAAATAAAACCATCTTCCGAAATTGGAATTTGGTACAGAATGAATTCGAATAGAAAAGATTAGAATAGAATATTTTATATTTTTTTCTATTCTGTTCTATTGTTTTTCTATGCTATTCTTTTATATTATTTTCTGTTCTATTCTAATCTTTTCTATTTGAATTCATTCTGTACCAAATTCCAATTTCAGAAGATGTGTGTGTGTATATATATATATATATATATATATATATTTTTTTTTTTTTCTATTCTGTTCTATTGTTTTTCTGTTCTAGTCTTTTCTATTAGAATTCGATTTCATTCTATTTCATTCTGTTTCTGTATAACCATTTTCGGAAATTCAAATTTCGTATAGAATGATTTTGCATTCAAATAGAAAAGATTAGAATAAAATAGAAAAGAATAGAAAAGAATAGAAAAACAATAGACCAGCATAGAAAAAAAATAAAAATAAAAAAAATATATATAAATATATATACTGTATTTATCAGCATATAACACGCACTTTTTTCCCCTTAAAATCAGGGGAAAATTATGGGTGCGTGTTATACGCCGATCCCTTGCGATCCTGAACTGACAGATCTTCAAAATCGCCGACCGCGATTTGAAAATGGCGCCGAAATACACAGAGCCGGTCCTCGGCTCTTCTCAGCCACTTTCGGCTTCACTCGAGCGCCGCCCGAACCTAGCCGAGTGTACTCGGCTAGGTTCGGATAGCTCCGCTCACAGTCACGCCCATCCCGGGCGGGACTACGAGTGGAGCCAAAAGTGAACGAGAGCCGCCGAGAAGAGCCGAGGACCGGCTCTGTGTATTTTGGCGCCGGCGGCACCATTTTCAAATCGCGGTCGGCGATTTTGAAGCTCAGGATCGCAGGGGATCACAGGATTTTCAAACTGCGAGCTGCAAGGCTGCACTGGGGCAAGGCTGCACTGGGGCAAGGCTGCACTGGGATAAGGCTGCAATGGACACTGGGAAGGCTGCACTGACAAGGCTGCACTGACATGGCTGCACTGGGGCAAGGCTGCACTGAGAAGGCTGCAATGATGGGCATTTAAATGTAAGTTTTTTTCCCTTAAACTTCCCTCCTAAGAGTTTTTTTTCCTTAAAATTCCCTCCTAAACTTGGGGTGCGTGTTATACGCGGTGCGTGTTATACGCCGATAAATACGGTAATTTTTTTGTATTATTCTCTTCTATTGTTTTTTTATGCTTTTCTTTTCTATTATTTTATATTCTATAATAGTCTTTTCAATTCAAATTCATTCTATACGAAATTCGATTTTCGGAACATGGCTTCTGAAGTTTGAATTTCGTATAGAATGAATTCGAATTTGAATAGAAAAGATTAGAACAGAAAATAATAGAAAAGAATAGACTAGAAAAACAATAGAACAGAATAGAAGAAAATATAATATATATATATATATATTATATATTATATTTTCTTCTATTCTGTTCTATTGTTTTTCTAGTCTATTCTTTTCTATTATTTTCTATTCTATTCTAATCTTTTATATTCAAATTTGATTTCGGTCTATATGAAATTCGAATTTTGGAAGATGTTTTATATATATATATATATATATATATATATATATATATATATATATATATATATATATATATATAATTTTCTATTCTGTTTCATTGTTTTTCTATGCTATTCTTTTCTATTCTATTCTAAACTTTTCTATTCGAATTTGAATTCATTCTATACGAAATTCGAATTTCGGAAGATGGCTTCTGAAAGTGGAATTTCGTATAGAATGAATTCGAATTTGAATAGAAAAGATTATAATAGAAAATAATAGACTAGACAAACAATAGAACAGAATAAAATATAATATATATAATTTTTTGTATTCTGCTCTATTGTTTTTCTAGTCTTTTCTCTTCTACTCTGTTCTAATCTTTTCTATTCAAATTCGAATTCATTTTATAAGAAATTCAAATTTCGGAAGATGGTTTTATATATATATATTATATATATATATATATATATATATATATATATATATAAAACCATCTTCCGAAATTTGAATTTCTTATAATATGAATTCGAATTTGAATAGAAAAGATTAGAATAGAGTAGAAGAGAAGAGACTAGAAAAACAATAGAACAGAATAGAATAAATTATATATATTATATTTATTCTGTTCTGTTCTATTGTTTGTCTAGTCTATTATTTTCTATTCTAATCTTTTCTATTCAAATTCGAATTCATTCTATACGAAATTCCACTTTCAGAAGCCATCTTCCGAAATTCGAATTTCGTATAGAATGAATTCAAATTCGAATAGAAAAGTTTAGAATAGAATAGAAAAGAATAGCATAGAAAAACAATGAAACAGAATAGAAAATTATTTATATATATATATATATATATATATATATATATATATATATATATATATATATAACATCTTCCAAAATTCGAATTTCATATAGACTGAAATCAAATTTGAATGTAAAAGATTAGAATAGAATAGAAAATAATAGAAAAGAATAGACTAGAAAAACAATAGAACAGAATAGAAGAAAATATAATATATATATTATATTTTCTTCTATTCTGTTCTATTGTTTTTATAGTCTATACTTTTCTATTATTTTCTGTTCTAATCTTTTCTATTCAAATTCGAATTCTTTCTATGCGAAATTCAAACTTCAGAAGCCATGTTCCGAAATTCGAATTTCGTATAGAATGAATTTGAATTGAAAATACTAAAAAAAAAAATTATATATATATATATATATATATATATATATATATATATATATATATATATATATATATATATATATATATATATATATACATATACATATTCTATTGCTTTATTATTTTATATTCTACCTTATTGTTTTTTTTTTAGAAAAACATTTTCTATTTTTTTTTAATTTGATTATGTTTTCGAATTCGATTCGAATATGTTTTCGAACATGTTTTCGAATTCGATTCGAATATGTTTTCGAATATGTTTTTGAATTCGATTCGAATATGTTTTCGAATTCGATTCGAATATGTTTTCGAATTCGATTCGAATTCGTTCGTTTTTTTTCGGATTCGTTTAAATTCTTTACTTTTGTCATTCGGAAATTCGGATGCATCCGAATTTCCGAATAATGAAAAATTCGTCCGAATTTCGATTCGGAACGAAACGAAATGCACATGCCTATCATTTTGTTTTGTTGCAGTTTCTAGTGTGGATCCAGGTGACTTTTCCTTCATATTTTGTTAACTGTACATGAAATAAATGCTGTATTGTGTCTCCAAACATTTCCTTTTATATATACATATATATATATATATATATATATATATAAAAAAATGTCTCTTAACAAATTCAGTGTTAATTTCGTCAATGAAAAGATTTTCGTCAAAGATTTTGTCGGTGGCATTTTTACAGTGACGAAAACGAAACGAAAAGTATAGCACATTTTTGTCCACTGACGAAAACTATGACGAAAATCAGATCCGTTTTTGTTAATGAATGAAAACAAGAAGTAAATGACAAAGAAGGACGTTTACCCTCGTGAACCTAACTTCATTTTTTTTTACGGAGCTCCGCCTACTTCTGCAATCCGCTCCCAGCAAGCACTGTGCCACGAGTGCCAGTGCCAGAGAGTGTGAGAGCAGCACTGTGCATTAACCTCCCTGGATTATTTCAGATTTTAGGTGCTGAAAGCAGTACAATTATTTTGCATGGAAATTTGGCGTTTTATATTGCAGGCCTGTAATTCTTAGGAATAACACACTTAAATCTGTACAAACAAGAGTCTAGTAGACATCCCAGGTATGATAAAGTTTGAAACACAAAATCATAAATTATAATATAATAAATAACTATTAATAATTTTAAAAAATAATAATATAATAATAATAAAAATTATTCAATAATGTAATCAAATCAAAAACACTGAAATTTGCTCAGTTGCAGAATTGTCGATGCCATTACTTTCAGTGTTTGATGACGAATTTCCCCACAAATCACTATCGCTCAATTCTGCAAGTTATTCTAATTTATTATCACTGTTTTATAGCTGATCTAAAACTGCTTTTGATGTAAAGGGACACTTTTTGGTTGCTATGGACAATATCCAGTTTCCAGGCAGAAAACAGTATTTATAATATAAAACTGCATGCAGGGCACTGGACAAACCACTAGAGACAAAGGGGATGTGTAATTATTTTATACAGTACTGTAATCTGTAAGATTACAGTGTACTATATGTATTGTGTGTTTTTCATTTTTTGAATTTGGCGCCGAACTCCGTCCCCGTGCATCGCAACACTCGCAGGGAACAGAGCTCAGCACTCGACACTGTGAATTGAGCAAGATGACAGCTCGCAGACACAGCGGGGAGACATCACAGGATCCAGGGGACAAGGTAAGTTACTTTGCCTGGATACTGCGATGCGATCCCGAGTGTGGCTCGGGGTTACCACTTTTGGTACTGAAATTTCACTCCCAGCCAGACTCGGGAATACCACTAGGGAGGTTAAAGGCCAGCCATGCTGAGGCCTCCCGGCCCCAGGGAACGGCACTGTGCATTACAGGCCAGCCAGGCTGAAGCCACCCGACTCCGAGTCCCGAGACTCCGACGCGTCAGGCGACCAGAGCAGACTGTGTGAGTACATTACAGCAGGCCTGAGGCCTCCTCTCAGATCAACATTCATCCAGAGCAAACTGTGCAAGTGCAACAGTGCAACTGTGCATTATAGGCCTCCTCTGACCACTGGCAGTGGCATCCGGGGCACTGTGGATTACAAGCCATCCCTCAGACCACTATCCAGCACTGTGCAGCATTACAGGCCTCCTCAGAGCACCATCCAGCGCACTCTGCAGCATTACAGGCCTCCTCAGACTATCGTCCAGAGCACTATGAAGCAACAGGCCTCCTCAGACCCCCATCCAAAGCACTAAGCAGCATTACAGGCCTCCATTCCAGACAATTCATACAAAGGTAAGCACGGTACACTTAACTTCACTTTTGTTGAGTCTTAACTATGTACATTGCAGGGATTTTTTTTAACAAACTTTCTTGCAGTCAGATTGCAATGCATACCTTTTGTTATTCTGAAGTAATAATAACTGTGTGTTTGTTTGTCATGTTGTGCACCACTAAGTCACTGAATCTTAATAGGAGTGATTTCAGAATATCTCTCAGCTGCTGCTTTCCCAGAATTGAAGTCTCACCAAAATATATAGAGAGGGATGTGGTCACTGGGAGGGGCACTGTCAATAATTTTCACAGGGCACCTAAAGTCCTAGGGCTGGCCCTGGGAAGGGCCATACATGTAGTATATTATAGAAAGACAACTTAGAGCTGACTGTGTGGGATGAGAGATAAAGTAAAATCAGAATAACTTGATTTTTTACCCTAATTCCACCCCACAGATACATAAAACCTTCAATAATGGGCCAAGTCAAGCCAGTGCACCACCACAGTAAACTACTTGCACTGCTCTTTTAAGTGTTTCAAAATACAAAATTTACTTTAAGGAACAACAGGCCACTGAGGCCAGGGAGAAGGCCATAGGGAAATGGATTGTGCCCACCACATTACCAGTCAGACTGATCTGCTTCTCTATGCTGCCTGTTTGGAGAGATGCTCTGCCTGCCTGGGTCCTCTGTGTCATTTTGAAAGAAACTGAAAGACTGGCTGCTTTGATGTGGATGATGCTTCTTCCACTTCCTGTGATTTTTCAATATTCTTCTCTTCTTACACATCATCTTCAGAGTCAGACAGATCCTCATTTTATAAGTGGGGCAATGCGGATTTTCCCTATGGCACAGGCATAATCCTCTGCCTTCTTATGCAGTTCCTGAATATTATCATCTGCCACATCAACAAGGGTTTTCACAGACCGCACAATTGACAAAAAAAAAACAAGCAGCTACTGCAAGCACTGGCGAGAAAATTTTTATCAGTTACTTGGATATAAGAATGAATGAAGCAAAATGCTGGTTCATGTTCTCTTTCATACTCTGTGCAATTGTGGCACGGTCTCGGTAGCTAGTGTTCTGTTTAAAGTCCTCAAGGTGGCTGCATAGAGACTAGATCAAAGAGGGCAGGGACATGGACATGGTCTCACTCTTCAATATTTTTGTAACAAAACCTGGTTTTACAGAGTAAAGACGTTATAAAACGGCTAAATCTGTGTCTGTGTAGGTTGTTCAAATCATAAATAAAAACATATTAGTTTTTTTTTTTACTCCAGGAGTATATAATGAGTTTTGAAATTGCTTAAATAATGCATTATTTAACTAAACACATTCGATTTTAGTCGACTAAAATGATTTTAATCGACTAGAATGTACTGGAGATTTTAGTCGACTAAAATGCACTGGAGATTTAGTCAACTAAATATAACTAAAACTAAAACAATAGCAGAGGACTAAAAGGAGACAAAAACTAAAATGCCATTTTAGTCCTAAAACTAAAACTAAATCAAAGTTTGCTGCCAAAATTAACACTGTTAACAATCCACAAGTCACCTGGCTTTAGTTTACAAGATCCTTCTCAACTGTTATGCCCTGTACACACTATCGGATTTTCCAACGGAAAATGTGTGATAGGACCTTGTAGTCGGAAATTCCGACCGTGTGTGGGCTCCATCACACATTTTCCATCGGAATTTCCGACACACAAAGTTTGAGAGCAGGCTATAAAATTTTCCGACAACAAAATCCGTTGTCGGAAATTCCGATCGTGTGTACACAAATACGATGCACAAAGTGCCACGCATGCTCAGAATAAATTAAGAGACAAAAGCTATTGGCTACTGCCCCGTTTATAGTCCCGATGTACGTGTTTTACGTGTTCACCGCGTTCTGAACGATCAGATTTTCCGACAACTTTGTGTGACCGTGTGTATGCAAGACAAGTTTGCGCCAACATCTGTCGGAAAAAATCCATGGATTTTGTTGTCGGAATGTCTGATCAATGTCCGACCGTGTGTACAGGGCATAAGGATCTGGAATTGGGGAGAAAATACATAAATTTGTTTGTAAAAAATCTTTAGCAATCAGCAACATTCTTTGTGAGATTCAAGTGAAGGCCTTCATCTGCTGAGAAAAATATAAAATATCAAAAAACAAAAAAACAAAACCTCATAGGGAGAGAGTCCAATATCCCCTTAGATCCCTTTCACACTGGGGCGCTTTGCAGGTGCTACAGCGCTAAAAATAGCGCCTGCAAAGTGCTCTGAAAGAGCTGCTACTGTCTCTTCTGAGGGCTTTCACACTGGAGCGGTGCGCTGGCAGGACAGTAAAAAAGTCCTGCTAGCAGCATCTTTCGAGCGGTAAAAGAGAGGTGTGTATACAGCTCCTCTACCACTTCTGCCCATTGAAATCAATGGGGCAGCGCGGCCATACCACTGCCAAAGCGCTGCTGCAGCAGTGATTTTCGGGTGGTTTTAACCCTTTTTCGGCCACTAGCGGGGGTTAAAAGCACCCTGCTAGCGGCCGAATACCCCCGCAAATACGACGGTAAACCGCCGCTAGAAATAGCAGCGCTTTACCACCGCCACCGCCCCCGCCCCAGTGTGAAAGGGGCCTTAGAGCCTTAACCACTTGCCGACCGCCTAACGCACATATACGGCGGCAGAATGGCACGGGCAGGCAGAATCACGTACCCGTACGTGATCTGCCTCCCGCGGGCGGGGGGTCCAATCGGACCCCCCCCCGGTGCCAGCGGCGGTCGGCATTTGACTGGGAGCGTCGGGAGGCGAGGGGGAGACCATCCGATCATGGCCCCCCCCTTGCGATCGCTCCCAGCCAATCGGAATCCTCCCCTGTCTGTGTGTAGTTTCACACAGGCAGAGGATGTGATGTCATCTCTCCTCGGCTCGGCAGTTTCCGTTCCAGCGCCGAGGAGAGAAGACATGTAAGTGCACAACACACACACACACACAGTAGAACATGCCAGGCATACTTTACACCCCCGATCCCCCCCCGATCGCCCCCCGATCCCCCCCCAATCACCCCCCCCTGTCACAAACTGACAGCAAGCAGTATTTTTTTTTTTTTTCTGATTACTGCATGGTGTCAGTTTGTGACAGTTACAGTGTTAGGGCAGTGAGTATTACCCCCCTTTAGGTCTAGGATACCCCCCTAACCCCCCCTAATAAAGTTTTAACCCCTTGATCACCCCCTGTCACCAGTGTCACTAAGCGATCATTTTTCTGATCGCTGTATTAGTGTCGCTGGTGACGCTAGTTAGGGAGGTAAATATTTAGGTTCGCCGTCAGCGTTTTATAGCGACAGGGACCCCCATATACTATCTAATAAATGTTTTAACCCCTTGATTGCCCCCTAGTTAACCCTTTCACCACTGATCACCGTATAACCGTTACGGGTGACGCTGGTTAGTTCGTTTATTTTTTATAGTGTCAGGGCACCCGCCGTTTATTACCGAATAAAGGTTTAGCCCCCTGATCGCCCGGCGGTGATATGCGTCGCCCCAGGCAGCGTCAGATTAGCGCCAGTACCGCTAACACCCACGCACGCAGCATACGCCTCCCTTAGTGGTATAGTATCTGTACGGATCAATATCTGATCCGATCAGATCTATACTGGTGTCCCCAGCAGTTTAGGGTTCCCAAAAACGCAGTGTTAGTGGGATCAGCCCAGATACCCGCTAGCACCTGCGTTTTTCCCCTCTGCCCGGCCCAGCCCACCCAAGTGCAGTATCGATCGATCACTGTCACTTACAAAACACTAAACGCATAACTGCAGCGTTCACAGAGTCAGGCCTGATCCCTGCAATCGCTAACAGTTTTCTTGGTAGCGTTTTGGTGAACTGGCAAGCACCAGCCCCAGGCAGCGTCAGGTTAGCGCCAGTACCGCTAACACCCACGCACGCAGCGTACACCTCCCTTAGTGGTATAGTATCTGAACGGATCAATATCTGATCCGATCAGATCTATACTAGCGTCCCCAGCAGTTTAGGGTTCCCAAAAACGCAGTGTTAGCGGGATCAGCCCAGATACCTGCTAGCACCTGCGTTTTGCCCCTCCGCCCGGCCCAGCCCACCCAAGTGCAGTA
This sequence comes from Aquarana catesbeiana, assembly GCF_042186555.1. Lineage (NCBI taxonomy): Eukaryota > Metazoa > Chordata > Amphibia > Anura > Ranidae > Aquarana > Aquarana catesbeiana. Next base: position 349,053,793 of record NC_133327.1, on the reverse strand, counting down.
TCGATCGATCACTGTCACTTACAAAACACTAAACGCATAACTGCAGCGTTCGCAGAGTCAGGCCTGATCCCTGCGATCGCTAACAGTTTTTTTGGTAGCGTTTTGGTGAACTGGCAAGCACCAGCCCCAGGCAGCGTCAGGTTAGCGCCAGTACCGCTAACACCCACGCATGCACCGTACACCTCCCTTAGTGGTATAGTATCTGAACGGATCAATATCTGATCTGATCAGATCTATACTAGCGTCCCCAGCAGTTTAGGGTTCCCACAAACGCAGTGTTAGCGGGATCAGCCCAGATACCTGCTAGCACCTGCGTTTTGCCCCTCCGCCCGGCCCTGCCCAGCCCACCCAAGTGCAGTATCGATCGATCACTGACACTTACAAAACACTAAACGCATAACTGCAGCGTTCGCAGAGTCAGGCCTGATCCCTGCGATCGCTAACAGTTTTTTTTGTAGCGTTTTGGTGAACTGGCAAGCACCAGCGGCCTAGTACACCCCGGTCGTAGTCAAACCAGCACTGCAGTAACACTTGGTGACGTGGCGAGTCCCATAAGTGCAGTTCAAGCTGGTGAGGTGGCAAGCACAAGTAGTGTCCCGCTGCCACCAAAAAGACAAACACAGGCCCGTCGTGCCCATAGTGCCCTTCCTGCTGCATTCGCCAATCCTAATTGGGAACCCACCGCTTCTGCAGCGCCCGTACTTCCCCCATTCACATCCCCAACCAAATGCAGTCGGCTGCATGAGAGGCATTTTCTTTATGTCCTCCTGAGTACCCCTACCCAGCGAACCCCCCCAAAAAAGATGTCCCGTCTGCAGCAAGCGCGGATATAGGCGTGACACCCGCTATTATTGTCCCTCCTGTCCTGACAATCCTGGTCTTTACATTGGTGAATGTTTTGAACGCTACCATTCACTAGTTGAGTATTAGCGTAGGGTACAGCATTGCACAGACTAGGCACACTTTCACAGGGTCTCCCAAGATGCCATCGCATTTTGAGAGACCCGAACCTGGAACCGGTTACAGTTATAAAAGTTAGTTACAAAAAAAAGTGTAAAAAAAAAAAAAAAAACACATACAAAAATATAAAATAAAAAAAAAATAGTTGTCGTTTTATTGTTCTCTCTCTCTCTATTCTCTCTCTCTTGTTCTGCTCTTTTTTACTGTATTCTATTCTGCAATGTTTTATTGTTATTATGTTTTATCATGTTTGTTTTTCAGGTATGCAATTTTTTTATACCTTACCGTTTACTGTGCTTTATTGTTAACCATTTTTTTGTCTTCAGGTACGCCATTCACGACTTTGAGTGGTTATACCAGAATGATGCCTGCAGGTTTAGGTATCATCTTGGTATCATTCTTTTCAGCCAGCGATCGGCTTTCATGTAAAAGCAATCCTAGCAGTTAATTAGCCTCTAGACTGCTTTTACAAGCAGTGGGAGGGAATGCCCCCCCCCCAACGTCTTCCGTGTTTTTCTCTGGCTCTCCTGTCTCAACAGGGAACCTGAGAATGCAGCCGGTGATTCAGCCAGCTGACCATAGAGCTGATCAGAGACCAGAGTGGCTCCAAACATCTCTATGGCCATAGTGCCCTTCCTGCTGCATTCGCCAATCCTAATTGGGAACCCACCGCTTCTGCAGCGCCCGTACTTCCCCCATTCACATCCCCAACCAAATGCAGTCGGCTGCATGAGAGGCATTTTCTTTATGTCCTCCCGAGTACCCCTACCCAGCGAACCCCCCCAAAAAAGATGTCGCGTCTGCAGCAAGCGCGGATATAGGCGTGACACCCGCTATTATTGTCCCTCCTGTCCTGACAATCCTGGTCTTTGCATTGGTGAATGTTTTGAACGCTACCATTCACTAGTTGAGTATTAGCGTAGGGTACAGCATTGCACAGACTAGGCACACTTTCACAGGGTCTCCCAAGATGCCATCGCATTTTGAGAGACCCGAACCTGGAACCGGTTACAGTTATAAAAGTTAGTTACAAAAAAAAGTGTAAAAAAAAAAAAAAAACACATACAAAAATATAAAATAAAAAAAAAATAGTTGTCGTTTTATTGTTCTCTCTCTCTCTATTCTCTCTCTCTTGTTCTGCTCTTTTTTACTGTATTCTATTCTGCAATGTTTTATTGTTATTATGTTTTATCATGTTTGTTTTTCAGGTATGCAATTTTTTATACCTTACCGTTTACTGTGCTTTATTGTTAACCATTTTTTTGTCTTCAGGTACGCCATTCACGACTTTGAGTGGTTATACCAGAATGATGCCTGCAGGTTTAGGTATCATCTTGGTATCATTCTTTTCAGCCAGCGATCGGCTTTCATGTAAAAGCAATCCTAGCAGTTAATTAGCCTCTAGACTGCTTTTACAAGCAGTGGGAGGGAATGCCCCCCCCAACGTCTTCCGTGTTTTTCTCTGGCTCTCCTGTCTCAACAGGGAACCTGAGAATGCAGCCGGTGATTCAGCCAGCTGACCATAGAGCTGATCAGAGACCAGAGTGGCTCCAAATATCTCTATGGCCTAAGAAACCGGAAGCTACGAGCATTTTATGACTTAGATTTCACCGGATGTAAACAGCGCCATTGGGAAATTGGGAAAGCATTTTATCATACCGATCTTGGTGTGGTCAGATGCTTTGAGGGCAGAGGAGAAATCTAGGGTCTAATAGACCCCAATTTTTGCAAAAAAGAGTACCTGTCACTACCTATTGCTATGATAGGGGATATTTACATTCCCTGAGATAACAATAAAAATGATTTAAAAAAAAAAAAAATGAAAGGAACAGTCTAAAAATAAGATAAAAAAATAATAATAATAAAAAAAAAAAAAAAAAAAAAAAAAGCACCCCTGTCCCCCCTGCTCTCGCGCTAAGGCGAACGCAAGTGTCGGTCTGGCGTCAAATGTAAACAGCAATTGCACCATGCATGTGAGGTATCACCGCGAACATCAGATCGAGGGCAGTAATTTTAGCAGTAGACCTCCTCTGTAAATCTAAAGTGGTAACCTGTAAAGGCTTTTAAAGGCTTTTAAAAATGTATTTAGTTTGTCGCCACTGCACGTTTGTGCGCAACTTTAAAGCATGTCATGTTTGGTATCATGTACTCGGCCTAAGATAATCTTTTTTATTTCATCAAACATTTGGGCAATATAGTGTGTTTTAGTGCATTAAAATTTAAAAAAGTGTGTTTTTTCCCCAAAAAATGCGTTTGAAAAATCGCTGCGCAAATACTGTGTGAAAAAAAAAAATGAAACACCCACCATTTTAATCTGTAGGGCATTTGCTTTAAAAAAATATATAATGTTTGGGGGTTCAAAGTAATTTTCTTGCAAAAAAAATTTATTTTTTTATGTAATCAAAAAGTGTCAGAAAGGGCTTTGTCTTCAAGTGGTTAGAAGAGTGGGTGATGTGTGACATAAGCTTCTAGATGTTGTGCATAAAATGCCAGGACAGTTCAAAACCCCCCCAAATGACCCCATTTTGGAAAGTAGACACCCCAAGCTATTTGCTGAGAGGCATGTCGAGTCCATGGAATATTTTATATTGTGACACAAGTTGCGGGAAAGAGACAATTTTTTATTTTTTTTATTTTTTTTTGTGCAAAGTTGTCACTAAATGATATATTGCTCAAACATGCCATGGGAATATGTGAAATTACACCCCAAAATACATTCTGTTGCTTCTCCTGAGTACGGGGATACCACATGTGTGAGACTTTTTGGGAGCCTAGCCGCGCACGGGACCCCGAAAACCAAGCACCGCCTTCAGGCTTTCTAAGGCCGTAAATTTTTGATTTCACTCTTCACTGCCTATCACAGTTTCGGAGGCCATGGAATGCCCAGGTGGCAAAACCCCCCCCCAAATGACCCCATTTTGGAAAGTAGACACCCCAAGCTATTTGATGAGAGGTATAGTGAGTATTTTGCAGACCTCACTTTTTGTCACAAAGTTTTGAAAATTGAAAAAAGAAAAAAAAAATTTTTTTTTCTCGTCTTTCTTTATTTTCAAAAACAAATGAGAGCTGCAAAATACTCACCATGCCTCTCAGCAAATAGCTTGGGGTGTCTACTTTCCAAAATGGGGTCATTTGGGGGGGTTTTATGCCATCTGGGCATTTTATGGCCTTCAAAACTGTGATAGGTAGTGAGGAGTAAAATCAAAAATGTACGCCCTTAGAAATCCTGAAGGCAGTGATTGGTTTTCGGGGCTCCCAAAAAGTCCCACACATGTGGTATCCCCATACTCAGGAGAAGCAGCTAAATGTATTTTGGGGTGCAATTCCACATATGCCCATGGCCTGTGTGAGCAATATATCATTTAGTGACAACTTTTTGTAATTTTTTTTTTTTTTTTTTCATTATTCAATCACTTGGGACAAAAAAAATGAATATTCAATGGGCTCAACATGCCTCTCAGCAAATTCCTTGGGGTGTCTACTTTCCAAAATGGGGTCATTTGTTGGGGTTTTGTACTGCCCTGCCATTTTAGCACCTCAAGAAACGACATAGGCAGTCATAAATTAAAGGCTGTGTAAATTCCAGAAAATGAACCCTAGTTTGTAGGCGCTATAACTTTTGCGCAAACCAATAAATATACACTTATTGACATTTTTTCTACCAAAGACATGTGGCCGAATACATTTTGGCCTAAATGTATGACTAAAATTGAGTTTATTGGATTTTTTTTAGAACAAAAAGTAGAAAATATCATTTTTTTTCAAAATTTTCGGTCTTTTTCCGTGTATAGCGCAAAAAATAAAAACGGCAGAGGTGATCAAATACCATCAAAAGAAAGCTCTATTTGTGGGAAGAAAAGGACGCAAATTTCGTTTGGGTACAGCATTGCATGACCGCGCAATTAGCAGTTAAAGCAACGCAGTGCCGAATTGTAAAAAGTGCTCTGGTCAGGAAGGGGGTAAAACCTTCCGGGGCTGAAGTGGTTAAAGGATCACTAAAGTTAATTTTATTTTTTAATAACAAACATGTTATACTTACCTCCACTGTGCAGTTTGTTTTGCACAGAGTGGCCCTGAACCTGGTCTTCTCAGGTCCCTCGGCGGCTGTTTCGGCCCCCCTCCACCAGCAGTCAACACTTGCGGGCGCGCTCCCGTGATACAGCCGGCGGCCATAGCCGCTCACTGTATCACTCGGCCCCGCACCCGGCGCGTCGCGTCATTGGACGTGATTGACAGCAGCGCAAGCCAATGGCTGCGCTGCTTTCAATCCATCCATTGTAACCAATCAACGGCCAGGCTGAGCAGCGAAGAGGATGTTGGGGGCGAGCGCGGGACTTTCGAGGGGTCTGGTAAGTAAAACGGGGGGCTGGATGGGCCGGTATTGTTAGATGTTTTTTCACCTTAATGCATAATGCATTAAGGTGAAAGAACTTTTACCTTTACAACCCCTTTAAAAAAATATTAGAAGAAATTCAGGCCATAGTCTTCAAGTTTCTGGAATCCCCTTATTTACTCTGCTTTTTCCAGCATTCCATTAAGTCTTTCTACTTTCTTCACTACAATGTGCATGGAAGGGAGTGTAAAACAAAACCTCAGAACTTCTTGTAAGAACTCTCCCATAAAATTAGTTCCTCTGTTACTCTCTGTATTTTCTGGGGCTCTATACTAACAAACCACTTCTGATAACACTTTTTACTGTGGCATTTGCAGTAGCATTTGCCACTGTCCAAACTTCTGGCCTTTCAAAAAACATGTCCATACAGACAAATGCATACTCGTAAGATCCTGACTTGGGCATCTGGATATACTGTATCAATTTTTATTCTCTGAAAGGGATGTTCAGGTTTTGGTAACATCTTTGGTAACAGGTAAAACAAGAAGTGGTGCATTTTGAAACAACTGTGGTGAACCCTGGCACTATCCCATGCTCACTTACTAAGGCAGGCATATTTGCTTTTGACTTATGACATGGTCCATGTGTCAAGCTGGCTATCATGGGGAAAAGAGTGGCTGGCAGACATAAAAGATCATCTTTTTTCAAAGTCTGGTTTTAATAAGAGTGATGGAATCTAAGTTTACAGACCCAGCAAGTGCCTGGGTTGTAATGGAGCATTTATAGTTGCCTGATCTGCTTTATGATTTCCATTGTGCTGTGGTCTGGTCCATGTGTGCATTTTAGCATGGCTACCTCAGCTAGAAGCTGGAAGGCTGACCAATCATTTAACTTGGCATGCTTGATTACTTTACCTGCTGAAGTAAAAAACCTCTAGCCCCTCAAATGGAACCAATATCATGCACCAGCCCAAAAGCTTGCTATATATCTACTATCTATATAAATGTTTACTCTTCTAATAACTCACAAGCTATTGATAAAGCATGGAACTCTGCTTCTTGAGCTGAGGAAGAAGGATTCAATGACTCTGAATACTGAGTGTCCTTCTGGGTGATAACAGCATATTCAGTATGGGTCTTGTCACCCTCGGTTTAAAACTGGGAACCATCTACAAAAATAAAATATCTGGGTCATCAAGGAGTATGTCTTGCCTGAACTTAAATAGATGATGTAGGAATCAGCTGCTGTAACACATGTGTTGTTCTTTGTCTCCAGCCTCCTCCTACAGGAAATAGTATTAGACAAATATTTAATTTGGATTGTTTTCAATAATTACTGCACAGAATGTGGAACCATTACAATGAAATAATTGTCCAAAAATTAGGTCTGTAACTTTGTCTAGTAGTACTTTGCATGCAGTTACTGCTCTCATACAGCTGGGTGAACCCTTGATTACTGGGTCCACCTTGCATAAAATATATCTCAATGGCTTGTTTTTTTTTCCTATCATGCTCTTTGTATAAGAATTCCAGTTTCATGTTATAAAAGAACACCTTTTCCTAGCAATATTATAGTTTCTCTTTGCTTACATATTTTTCCAATGTCACAATATAACATAATTATAACAATACCTTGTAGTCATGCAAAGATGTCTGTAAACCCAAGGTTTTCTTCAGCCTACTACTGCACTTAAAAGGAAAAGAGACACATCATTTCACAGTCCACACAACAATCTGTATATGGAAGAACAGACAAATCATCAGCCAGATCACAAAAAAATAAAACAGTTGGCTGCAGGTGACATCTATCTTAATAGGGTGTGTGGACTTGCTGTGATGGGTCTGTCAACAGTTATAATTTTATTTATTAGTCTCACATCATTGACCACACCAAGTTATTATTAGACCTTCAGATTTCATTTTTGTAGAAAATGTTCTCCTGTATGCTGCTTATCTATAAAGAAAAGTGAATGGTACCTCCTATATTGCTAAGTGATAAGCTGCTGCCTTAAATTTTTTGGTATGATGCCAAAAAAACATATAAAAACTCCTGTCTTGAGGCGCTAGCTTAAAAACAAATAGTAATACCCAAAATACAAAGAAAAACAACCTAAAAATGAAAATATATCTAAAAGTCTATCAAATCCATGCATAAAGTTGGTAACCAAAAAGTCCTTAGATTAATTGAACAAATACACAGTCTTCCAATCAACTTCCATCACCACGTGTATTAGTGAAGTGATACATGCTCTAGTCTAGACACTGGTGGAGCAAGTGAATCGTGGATGATTTGTTTCCTTTGGACTTTCTTGTTTCACATATAATTTTCCTTTTTAGCCCTTGTGAATGGGCTCTTATGGACACTTATTTACATATTTGGTGTGATTTCTTTATACACGTTTTTTCACTTAATAAGTTTGATGTCAATATATTGATTTCTTTTTTGTTTTCACAATATTGAGGTAAATTTTTTAGTGCTGCTTCAAATATTTATCACAATTCTTGCATTTAGTGTCACAGATTGCTTAAGCGGCTGCTCATTTGTAATTTATATGTGTTAGCTTGGATATCCTATATGATTTTAGATTTATCACATTTATCACCCACTGTACAATGCCTGGTCAGGTTCCACTCCTCGCCGCTTGTCTCTGTGAGCCAGCGTGTATTCTTTTTTTTTTTTTTTTTTTTTTACCACTTCAGCGAAAATCTTATTGAGTGACATTGTATCAACTTTGAAAATCAAAATTTATCTCCTCTCATTTTTCACATCATTGTGGCTTTTTTCTCTCTTTTTCTTTTCTTTTTTTTTTTCCCCCTTTATTTATACACGCCCTTTTTTTTCCTCTTTTAAATATGAAATAAAGACTTATCCAACCAAGCAAATAGTGTGCTCATCTCGTATAAAAACTTCTTAAGAAAAGTCAGCCTACTAAAAAGCAGAGAAACAAAGGACAGCATCCCCAAACATATTCCCCTATGATACCCCTCCACACCTCCCCTCCCTCCATCACACCATACCTTCCAGCCTCCCTCTACCCCATACTCACTCCACCCATTCTACCTAATCCTCTCGTACCTAATCAGACCATTCATACTCCAGCCATTGCTTCCATATCTTCTTATGTTTCTTCAAACTACCTTTTTTCCTATACCAAAACTCCTCCTTCATAATCATATCATTAACCTCTCTCAGCCATTCTACTACTGTTGGGGGGGTCTTTTGCCTGCCACTTTCTTGCTATAATTATCCTACCCTGGAATAGGCATCTTATTATTGCGGTTTGGGTGTCTTTCAGCATACCATTGTTCTCCATCAGGCTCAAAAGGCAGGTTCTGGCTTCCATGACTAGCGAGGTCCTGAATACTACATTGATTTTCTCCACTATTTCTTCCCAATACCTATATAGCTTGGGGTATCGCCAGAACATGTGCATCAGGTCCCCTCTCCCGTCCCCGCAACGTTGACATTTCGCATCTTGCCTTCCTTCCAAAAATAGTTTTTCTGGAGTATAGTATAGTCTATAGACCAGATACAAATGGGATACCCCTTGTGCCGTTGACAAAGAGATCCTAGGCCCTAATGCTAGAACATACTTCCACTGTGCCTCCGTAATAGTACCAATGTCTTCCTCGCATTTGGCTCTTTTCTTCAACTCCACTACCCCCTCCCGCCCTTCCATATTTATGCCCCTGTACATTTCTGAGATCAGCCCTCCCGAGCCACTATTGTTTACCACTTTCCTCGACAAAGGCATTTCGTTCCACTCTATCCCCTTTCCTCTGAATTGTGTCTCCAGGGCATGCCTCACTTGCAGATATCCAAAAAATAGCCTACTGGGGACTGCAAACTCCTCTCTTAGCTCTTGAAATGACTTCAGTCTCCCCGCCATATACAGCTGTGCCAAGCAATGTATACCTCTCCTATCCCACTCCTCTATTTTCCCCAACGTTATAAGCTCTTTTAAATTTTTGTTATTCCATATTGGAGAAAACTCAGAGAACCCCATATACCCTAACACGGCCTTCACGGTCTTCCAGCTTCTAATCATTAACTGAGTTGTGGGACAGCTATGCACAAAAGATTCTGCCTCCACTGCTTCCACAACTGTATCATGACCACTGTTGTTTAGCCATATACCGCTACCTCCTGCCCTCACTTCAGGCAGGTTGCTGCCTCTCATGAACTGCATTTGGGCTGCCAAAAAATAGCTCCAGGGTTCCGGTAGGGCCAGGCCTCCCTCCTCCCTCGGCCGTCGAAGCACCCGCAGACCAATCCTTGCCACTCCATTCCTCCAGATTAATTCTCTGAATAAACTGTCCATCTTTTTAAAGCAATGTTTTGGGATCCAGACAGGAGAATTGTGTATTACGAATAGAATTTGCGGCATCCATATCATCTTGATAAGGTTACATCTACCGGCGACCGAGAGGGGAAGACTGCCCCACACCCGACTCTTTTGCTTTAACTTCACCATTAGTGGTACCATATTACTTGTTATGTACTGTCCCGGGTCTTTTGTTATATTCACCCCTAAATACCTCATTTGATTTACCACCCTTATTGAATCTACCTGTCTCGGAAGCTGGTCTACCAGGGGGTCTATCGGCAGGAGTGAAGATTTTTCCCAGTTGATTTTTAAACCGGAGAAATGACCAAATTCTTTAATCAGTTTCATAGCTGCTAACAGTGAGGGCTGTGTATCCTCCTAAAATAGCAGAATATCATCCGCATACATTGCGACTTTCTCTTCCTCGCTCCCACTTCTAAACCCTCGAAACTCTTGTGACGTTCTTAAAGCCACTGCCAGTGGCTCCACTGCGAGGGCGAAGAGCAGGGGCAATAGAGGACACCCCTGTCTCATCCCCCTCCCCAACTGGAACCCCCCCGGAGCACTCCCCATTGACCCTGACTTTAGCTTTTGGTTTGTCATATAAAATTCTCAGCCATTTCACAAAATTAGGACCGAATTTAAACTCTGCCAGTACTTTCCACAAATAATGCCATTCAAGGCTATCGAAAGCCTTGACCGCATCTAAAGATAAAATGGCTCTATTCCCCCCCTTCTCTGTAGGTAATTGTACATTACCATAGACACGCCTGATGTTCACGCTTACCGATCTATCCGGTATAAAACCTGTTTGGTCCAAATGTATTACTTTAGCAATTATCTTTTTTAACCTATTTGCTAGGACTTTTGCCAGGATCTTAATATCTGTACATAAGAGTGGAGATTGGTCTATAGGAGGATACTTCTAACGGATTCTTCCCTTCTTTCAACAAAATTATAATAGTGGCTTCTGTCATGGACATGGGCAATCTACCTTCCACCACGGCCCCGTTTAAAACTTCCAGTAATTTTGGGAGCAAAACATCTCCATATTTCTTGTAAATTTCTATAGGCAAGCCATCGGGTCCTGGTGCTTTCTGATTCACCATTTCCATTACCAGGCTTTGCAGCTCTGCCTGTGTTAACAGGGTTTCCAAAATTTCCCTGTCTTCGCTGGATAACGGGACAATTTTCAGTTTTTCAAAAAATTCCCACATCTCACCCTCTACATCCAACTGTGGGGCCTTGTACAGGTCTTCATAATACTCTTTGAACACCTCCACTATACCGGGGGTAGTCCTTATAATCCTCCCTCCCCTATCCCATATTGCTGGTATAGTGGATGAGGGACCATTTGCGCTAGCTATCAAGGTTCTTCCCACTAATTTCCCTTCCCCGAAAAGATTCTGCTTCTGAAACATTCTCCTTTTTTCCTCTTTCTCCAGAACTAATTTCCTATATTCCTCCTGACCCTCTACCCAGCCCTCATATCTGGCTAAAGTTGGTTCCTCCACATATCTGCTTTCCACCTCCCTCACCCGTTCCTTTATTTTATGTTCCTTGACCTGTGATTTCTTCTTGGCAGAGGAGATTTTCTGTATAAGGATCCCCCTAAGGAACGCCTTCAGGGCGTCCCATGTTATACCCAGCGAGGCGGAAACTGAATTCCGCTTTATAAATTCTTTTAGATCACCTACAATCCCCCCGTCATCCTCAATTACTTTCGAGCCAAAAGGGGTTCAATTTCCACTCCCTCCCTCCAAAATTCAACCCCGTTCTAACTGAAAAAACTACTGGAGAATGGTCTGAGAATCCCCGCCACTATCTTTAGGGCTTCCTCATTGCAGAGCACTAAATCGATCCTAGAGAGAGTGGCATGTGTTCTAGAGTGGCAAGAGTATTGCTTCACATCCGGGTGCCACTTCCTCCAGATGTCCACCCACCCTACCTCATTGCAAAATTGGAGGAGCGGGCCCCTGGGTATCCCTCCAGAGACCACCCTTGTCGGGAACCTATCTAAGCAGTTGTCCATAGCCATATTAAAGTCACTATTACCGGCACCCCAGGTTTATCCGCTATAAAGCTTATCAGTTCACTGAGTATCTCTGTGCTGAATGGTAGAGGTATATACACACTTGCCAGAATACAATCCCGGCCCTCTATATTACAAAACAAAAAAACATACCAGCCCTTCTTGTCCAGTTTACTCTGTCTACAGGAGAAAACCAGCCCAGTGCTTATCAATACACTCACAACCCTTGAATACGAGGTGTATGTTGAATGATACTGCTCCTGATAATTCCTATTTCTCAAAACACTAGTTGTACCTTTATCCAGGTGGGTCTCCTGAAGACAGAGTATCCCGACATCCCTTGACCTGGCCATAGAAAAAATTGCCTGTTTTTTCCACATCTCCTTTACCCCCGTGCATTCCATGAACATACATTCATACATCTAAATATCCCTGAAGTTACCATCCTACCACCTTTAGTGCCTAACATTCACTTGTTCCTGTGACTTAACTTTGCAAAAAATAGTACTCATCTCTAAAACCGTTGTGACTAATATTTGAAATTTTAGTGATTTTACTTTTCGTGTACACTCAATACTTCTTACTACATTCCACCCCACACCCCTACCACCCTCCTCCCCCCTTACCACCTTATACATACCCTTTCTTCCAATCCCCCCCTCACATCCCCCCCACCCTATCCCTCCCTCCCCCCCTTCCCCCACCCCCCTTTACCCACCCTTGGGCCCCTATCCTGGGCTTCCAAAGTGACCGTGTTTAACCCTCTAAACGTGGGTGTACCTCCTTTCTCCTTTTACGTTGCTACCCGAACCTTTATAAGAGGGGAATTACCCCCAACCTAACCAATGTGAAAAGGATTAAATCTGCTACCCCCCTAAACCTTCACTTCTAAAAAGAAAAAAAAAAAGAAACTACATCAGTGCAAGGGGGAAGGAAAGAGAAGAAGGAAAAAAAAAATCCAAAAATTTAAATGACCATTAATCCAAAGAGCAAAAAACCCCCAAAACTTATTTTATCCTTCTCCTCTTCCCCCCCTACCCTCTATAGACCTTCACCATGCTGTGGCCTCCCTTCATACTTCTCCAGCCATGAAAAAACTTCTGCAGGGGCATTAAAGAGCTTCACTGTTACCCGCAAGCGGGCTGGGTATAATAGCGCATAACCAATTTTATGCTGCTGAAGTTTCCGTTTACACTCTATAAACTTTGCCCTCTGTCTCTGCAGCTCAGGGGAAAAATCTGGGTATAGGGATATTCTTGCACCGTTATACTGTATGTTTTTCATCTCCCTTGCTTTCTGGAGGATGGTGACCTTATCTCTAAAAAACAGAAATTTGACAATGAGAGGCCTTGGCTGACCCCCTGACAATGGAGCCCTAGAGGCAACTCTGTGTGCACGTTCAATTGCGAAATATTTAGAAAAAGAGTCTTTGCTGAACATGTCCCTGAACCATCCTTCCATATATTCTACGGGGTTGTTACCTTCGCTCCTTTCGGGGAGACCCAAAACCCTCACGTTCTTCCTACGTGCCCTATTTTCGTATTTATCCATCTTCTGTGAACACATATCCACTTGCTCCTTCAACCTTTTAATTTCATGTCTCATTGGGTTCACGTCGTCTTCCACCTGACTGAGTCTCTCCTCGAGAGCGGTAGTCCGCGCACGTACCTCCTGCATATCCCATTTCAGCATATATAAATCCTCTCTAATACCTCTAAGCTGATCCGATAAATCCGACAAGGAAGTTTTACAGACATTAATTGCTAGGAGAATGTCCTTTAGAGATGGCTCCTGCACTAGTGGCCGTTTACCTTCTATTGTTTCATTGCTCAATCCACTCACCCTTTCCAAATGTGTTTGTGATGCCGATTCCGAAAGTATCGGTACACATATTTCTGCTGGTCCTTGGCTTTTCCTTCCCCCAAGGTGGTTGGCCTGCGCCCCCTGGTGTTGCGCACCCCCCACCTGGCTACTTTTTTTAGGCGTGCAATTCGGTGTATGGGCAAAGCGCTCCAGTTTTGCGGCTGCTCCCTGACCTGCTTTATCCTTGGGACCACGCGTGTTATGTGTCCCAGCTCCTTCCTGTGCTGCAGCCTCCTCTGCCCCTTTCTTTCTGGTCATCTTGCCTCCAAACACCCCTTGGGTCTTCCGGAATAAAGGGCTACACAGTCTCTACCAGACGCCTCCTCCCTCTTCCCAAGGAGTATACTGATTGCCCCAGGGGAGAGCCACCACTGGCTATGCAAACAAAAATGCTAGCTTAATGCACACGCTCCCCCTCTTACGACGACTGCTCCGGCCTTCGGCGTCCTCCTCCCCACACACCACAACAGGAACACACCAAGGGACGTGCCAGGGGGGGGCGATTCCAAGAACCCCTCCAGGGAATACCACTGGCAGGCTCTCTTACAGCACACAGCGTACCTGAAAAGTCCACACCGCACGATCATCCAATCAGCTGTTCAACTTGTCAGCATCAGCATCCTCCCCCAATCTCCACATCCGGATCTCATAAAGGGGACACACCAGGGGGGGCAGGTTACAGGCTCTCAACCAGGAACACTACGGGCGGGCTCTCTCACCGCACACAGCGCACACAGTGTACCTGAAATGACCTCACCGCACGGCCATCCGATCAGCTGTTCCGCTGTTCCGCCCGTCAGCGTCCTCCCCCCTTCTCAGCCAATGCAGCTGCTCCGATGGGCGTGCAGGCTCCTGTCCCCAGGAAGACACAGGACGGGGCTCCGGTCGGATCTATATCGCCAGGCTAGTTATGTCACCTGCCTCCATGAGAACCGGCCAGCATAGGAATAGGGAGAGCCGCTACCGCAGCTAGACTTCTAGCGCAGGCATTAGGTAGAGCAGCTGGGTCCGGTCCGCAACGTCCTTCCCCTCCTCTCAACCTCCGGTCACGCCCATCCCCCGAGCCAGCGTGTATTCTACATGAGTCAGACTTGATGTCGGCAAGAATCAGAATAACCACCACTATAGGAACCTGAACAGCTTGAAATTGTGACTTTTTTAAGCACTTACCCACTTTTTATCATGTGAGTAGAATGCGTATCATGTGATTACATTAAAGTTTTTAGCTAATTTACACTATGTGTCTTTCCTTGCTTTGATTACATATTGATTACTTATTCATATCCCTTTTTTACGCATTTTGTCATGTTACAATCAAAAACGTAAATTTATTTTATTGGGATTTTATGTGATAGACCAAAACAAAGTGGCTCAAAATTGTGAAGTGGAAGGAAAACGATAAATGGTTTTCAAAATTTTTTACACATAAATATGTGAAAAGTGTGGGGTGCATTTGTATTCATCCCCTCTGAGTCAATACTTTGTAGAACCACAGCTGCAAGTCTTTTTGGGGATGTCTTTACCAGCTTTGTACATCTAGAGAGTGTCATTTTTGCCCATTCTTCTTTGCAAAATAGCTCAAGCTCTGTCAGATTGGACGGAGAGCATCTGTGAACAGCAATTTTCAAGTCTTGCCACAGATTCTCAATTGGATTTAGGTCTGGACTTTCACTGGGCCATTCTAACACATGAATATGCTTATATCTAAACCATTTCATTGTAGCTCTGGCTATATGTTTAGGGTCGTTAAGCAGAAAAAAAGAGCAGCGCCGCTCTAAGGGTAGTAGTGTGTATAAAAGACTTTAACCACTTAACAACCGGCCCATAGCCGAATGACGGCTGCAGGGCGGTTGCTTAACTCTGGGATCACGTCACATGACGTCCTCCCAGAATTCCCCTGAGGGGCACATCCGAACACATCCGTGACCGCCGGGTCCAGAGGATCCCGGTAAATGGCCGCTGATCGCGTCAAATGACAGAGCGATCACATGTAAACAAACCGGCGTCATCTCATGACGCTGGTTCCTCTCCTCCCCTCCTGTGTACCGATCGGTACACTGTGAGCGGAGAGGGGGATGGATGGATGGCTGCAGCGCTGTGGGCTGTATGTGTAGTGCCCACAGAGCTGCACAGTGACACCCAGCCATCCATCCATCCATGCTCAGCCATCCCTCACTACTCTGCAATGCCCTGCAATGCTGTGCAATACTCTGCAATACCCCCACAATATTCTGCAATACCCCGCAATACCCCGCAATACCCTGCAATACTCTGCAATACCCCGAAATACTCTGCAATACCCCAAAGTACACTGCAATACCCCACAATACTCTGCAATACCCCGCAATACTCTGCAATACCCTGCAGTACTCTGCAATACCCCGCAATACTCTGCAATACCCCGCAATGTCCCCCCCTCCCGCTGCCCTCCGGTGCTTCTACCGACTCACCGCTACGATCAAAGCCAGGATCTTTTTTTTTTTTTTTTAATTTCAGGCTTCCCAGCCTAGAGGTGAGATGTGGGGTCTTATTGACCCCATATCTCACTGTAAAGAGGACCTGTCATGCCATATTCCTGTTACAAGGGATGTTTACATTTCTTGTAATAGGAATAAAAGTGGTCAAAATTTTTTTTTTTGGAAAAAAGCATCAAACTAAAATAAATAAAGTAAAATGAACAATAAAAAAAAAAATGTAAAGCGCTCCTGTCCCTGTGTGCTCGCATGCAGAAGCGAACGCATACGTAAGTCCCGCCCACATATGAAAAACGATGTTCAAACCACACATGTGAGGTATCGCTGTGATTGGTAGAGTAAGAGCAATAATTTTGGCCCTAGACCTCCTCTGTAACTCAAAACATGTAACCAGTAAAAAATTTTAAAGCGTCGCCTATGGGGATTTTTGAATAGCGAAGTTTGGCGCCATTCCACAAGCGCGTGCAATTTTGAAAGGTGACATGTTGGGTATCTATTTACTCTGCGTAACTTCATCTTTCACATTATGCAAAAACATTGGGCTAAATTAACTTTTTTGTTTTTTTTAAAGCACAAAATTGTTTTTTTTTCAAAAAAAACGCGTTAAAAAAATTGCTGCGCAAATACCGTGCCAGATAAAAAGTTGCAATGACCACCATTGTATTCTCTAGGGTCTTTGCTAAAAAAACATATATAATGTTTTGGGGTTCTATGTAATTTTCTAGCTAATAAATGATGATTTTTACATGTAGGAGAGAAATGTCAGAATTGACCTGGGTGCTCCAGAACGCCTAAAGGTGCTCCGTGCATGTTGGGCCTCTGTATGTGGCCACGCTGTGTAAAAGTCTCACACATGTGGTATCGCCATACTCGGGAGTAATAGCAGAATGTGTTTTGGGGTGTAATTTGTGGTATGCATATGCGGTGTGTGAGAAATAACCTGCTAATATGACAATTTTGTGAAATAAAAAAAAAAGTAAAAAAAAACTTGATTTTGCAAAGAATTGTGGGAAAAAATGATAACTTCAAAAAACTCACCATGCATCTTTCTAAATACCTTGGAATGTCTTCTTTTTAAAAATGGGTCATTTGGGGGGTATTTGTACTTTTCTGGCATGTTAGGGTCTCAAGAAATGAGATAGGCCGTCAGTACTTCAGGTGTGACCAATTTTCAGATATTGGCACCATAGCTTTTGGACTCTATAACTTTCACAAAGACCAAATAATATCCACCGATTTGGGAAAAATTACTAATTTGCAAAATTTTATAACATAAATGAAGAAAAATTCATTTTTTTACAGATTTTTCGGTCTTTTTTCTTTTATAGCGCAAAAAATAAAGAACGCAGCGGTGATTAAATACCACCAAAAGAAAGCTCTATTTGTGTGAAAAAAGGACAAAAATTTCATATAGATACAGTGTTGCATGACTGAGTAATTGTCATTCAAAATGTGAGAGCACCAAAAGCTGAAAATTGGTCTGGTTATTAAGGGGGTTTAAGTACCCAGTGGTCAAGTGGTTAATAATGTTTAAAATATGCACTCACATTTAGGCTGATAAAAATGGGCATGTAGTGTTACTCTTTAACATCATGAGATCACATCCGGTGGACCACTGGGCTGCGGAGGAGTCATTCCCCGGCCGCTTCCGGTGGCATCCGAAGCTCCGAGGTATGTAGTCCCGTCAGACAGTGCGTCAGCTGGTCCTTGGGTGGAGATGACAGATGCTGGAGAGCCGGGGGGCGTGGCCGTAGCCCTCGCGTTCGGAGCATGCGTGCTCCTTCATCAGGCGTGTGACACGCTGACGCACTGTCTGATGGAACTACATACCTCGGAGCTTCGGACGCCACCGGAAGTGGCTGGGGAATGACTCCTCCACAGCCCAGCGGTCCACCGGATGTGATCTCATGATGTTAAAGAGTAACACTACATGCCTGTTTTTATCAGCCTAAATGTGAGTGCATATTTTAAACATTATTAAAGTCTTTTATACACACTACTACCCTTAGAGCGGCACTGCTCTTTTTTTCTGCTTGTCTTCCCCACAGAGTCCCTTCTGCTCTCAGAAGCCGGCTGCCGCCTACCCCATCCATCTGAACCCAGTACTGTAGGTCCATTTCCCATTTGTTCCATGTTTAGGGTTGTTGTCCTTCTGGAAGGTGAACCTCTGCCCCACTCAAGTCTTTTGCAGACTCTAACAGGTTTTCTTCTAAGATTGCCTTGTATTTGGCTCTATTCATCTTCCCATCAACTCTGACCAGCTTCCCTGTCCCTGCTGAAGAAAAGCATCCCCACAACATGATGCTGCCACCACCATGTTTCACGGCGGGTATGGTTTGTTCAGGGTTATGTGCAGTGTTAGTTTTCCACCACACATAGTGTTTTGCTTTTTAGCAGACATGTGCAATTTGTTTCATTCCAAATTCATTTTTCAACGAAATTCAACGAATTTGTTAATTTGGAAATATTCAAATTAACGAAAACCTGTTTAACAAATTTTTCCGAAAATCCAAAAATTTGGAAATTTGGAAATTCAAAAAATTGGAAATTTGAAAATCCAAAAATTCTGAAATCTGAAATAATAGCTAACTATTAACCACTTCAATACCCGGCTATAGACATATGACGTCCAGAGATGGGATCTCCCATCCTAGGTGGACGTCATATGACGGCCTGGGCTTCCCGGCCGCCTAGGGGGCGTGCGCCCCCCGCAATGTCCGCCGGGCACCCGCGATTGCCCGTTAACCAGGCCGGACCGTGGATCTGTGTGTGTAAACACACAGATCCACGTCCTGTCAGTTGTGAGGAGAGCGATCTGTGTTCCCAGTACAGCGGAACACTGATCGGTCTCCTCCCCTTGTACGTCCCCACCCCCTACAGTTAGAATCACTCCCTTAGGAAACATAGTTAACCCCTTGTGTCCCCATAGTGGTTTGCCCCTTCACTGCCTGTCACATTTACACAGTAATCAATGCAATTTTATAGCATTGATCGCTGTATAAATGTGAATGGTCCCAAAAAGGTGTCAAAAGTGTGTCCGCCATAATGTCGCAGTCATGAAAAAAAATCGCGATCGCTGCTATTACTAGTAAAAAAAAAAAATATATATTTTTTTTAAAAAATGCCATGAATCTATCCCGTATTTTGTAGACGCTATAACTTTTGCGCAAACCAATCAATATACGCTTATTGCGATTTTTTTTTACCAAAAATATGTAGAAGAATACGTATCGGCCGAAACTGAGGAAAAAATTTGTTTTTTAAAAAAAAAATTGGGATATTTATTATAGCAAAAAGTAAAAAATATTGTGTTTTTTTCAAAATTGTCACTCTTCTTTTGTTTATAGCGCAAAAAATAAAAACCGCAGAGGTGATCAAATACCACCAAAAGAAAGCTCTATTTGTGGGGAAAAAAGGACGTCAAAATTTTTTTTGTACAACGTCACACGACCGCGCAATTGTCATTTAAAGTGCGACAGCGCTGAAAACTAAAAATTGGCCTGGGAAGGAAAGGGGTGAAAATGCCCTGTATTGAACCGGTTAATAACTACAGTGGAGACAGAAAGTATTCAGACCCCCTTAATTTTTTCACTCTTTGTTATATTGCAGCCATTTGCTAAAATCATTTAAGTTCATTTTTTTCCTCATTAATGTACATACAGCACCCCATATTGACAGAAAAACACAGAATTGTTGACATTTTTGCAGATTTATTAAAAAAGAAAAACTGAAATATCACATGGTCCTAAGTCTTCAGACCCTTTGCTGTGACACTCCTATATTTAACTCAGGTGCTGTCCATTTCTTCTGATCATCCTTGAGATGGTTCTACACCTTCATTTGAGTCCAGCTGTGTTTGATTATACTGATTGGACTTGATTAGGAAAGCCACACACCTGCCTATATAAGACCTTACAGCTCACAGTGCATATCAGAGTAAATGAGAATCATGAGATCAAAGGAACTGCCTGAAGAGCTCAGAGACAGAATTGTGGCAAGGCACAGATCTGGCCAAGGTTACAAAAATTCTGCTGCACTTAAGGTTCCTAAGAGCCCAGTGGCCTCCATAATCCTTAAATGGAAGACGTTTTGGATGACCAGAACCCTTCCTAGAGCTGGCCGTCTGGCCAAACTGAGCTATAGGGGTAGAAGAGCCTTGGTGAGAGAGGTAAAGAAGAACCCAAAGATCACTGTGCCTGAGCTCCAGAGATGCAGTCGGGAGATGGGAGAAAGTTGTAGAAAGTCAACCATCACTGCAGCCCTCCACCAGTTGGGGCTTTATGGCAGAGTAGCCCGACAGAAGCCTCAGTGCAAGACACATGAAAGCCCACATGGAGTTTGCTAAAAAACACCTGAAAAACTCCAGGATGGTGAGCAATAAGATTCTTTGGTCTGATGCGATCAAGATAGAACTTTTTGGCCTTAATTCTAAGTGGTATGTGTGGAGAAAACCAGGCACTGCTCATCACCTGTCCAATACAGTCCCAACAGTGAGGCATGGTGGTGGCAGCATCATGCTGTGGGGGTGTTTTTCAGCTGCAGGGACAGGACAACTGGTTGCAATCGAGGGAAAGATGAATGCAGCCAAGTACAGGGATATCCTGGATGAAAACTTTCTCTAGAGTGCTCAGGATCTCAGACCGGGCTGAAGGTTTACCTTCCAACAAGACAATGACCCTAAGCACACAGCTAAAATAATGAAGGAGTGGCTTCACAACGACTCTATGACTGTTCTCGAATGGCCCAGCCAGAGCCCTGACTTAAACCCAATTGAGCATCTTTGGAGAGACCTAAAAATGGTTGTCCACCAACGTTTATCCATTCAACCTGATAGAACTGGAGAGGATCTGCAAGGAGGAATGGCAGAGGATTCCCAAATCCAGGTGTGAAAAACTTGTTGCATCTTTCCCAAAAAGACTCATGGCTGTATTAGATCAAAAGGGTGCTTCTACTAAAGATATTTCAGTTTTTCTTTTTTAATAAATCTGCAAAAATGTCAACAATTCTGTGTTTTTATGTCAATATGGGGTGCTGTGTGTACATTAATGAGGAAAAAAATGAACTTAATTGATTTTAGCAAATGGCTGCAATACAACATTAAGTGAAATATTTAAGAGGATCTGAATACTTTCCTTCCCCACTGTATTACTAACTATTAAATTATAGTTATTGGAATTTCCTTTCAAATTTGACTGTTAGTGAACAAATATGAATTTATCCGAAGTTAAGAATTATCCGAAATAACGAATGTCACATCTAAACGAATGGAATGTAACAAATTAATAATAATAAATAATAATAATAAAAACTTTTTATTATTATTTATTATTATTTATTATTATTAATTTGTTATGTTCCATTCTTTTAGATGTGACATTTGTTATTTCGGATAATTTGTAACTTTGGATAAATTTCTATTTGTTACGTTCACTAACAGACAAATTTGAAAGAAAATTCCAATACCTATAATTTAATAGTTATTATTAGCTAGTTAGTTGGTTATTCTTTCGGATTTTCGAATTTTCAGATCTTCTTTTTTATTTTTGAATTTTTGGATCTTCTTTCTTATTTTCAGATTTTTGAATTTCCGAATGTTTGAATTTACTAAATTTTTCGAAATAACGAATTTCGATCATAACGAATGACCCGAAAAACAAATGAAACAAAAATGAAAACAAACTCATTTTTTGGCAATGTACATGTCTACTTTTTAGGCCAAAAGGTTAAATTTTGGTCTCATCTGACCAGAGCACCTTCTTCCACATGTTTGCTGTGTCCCCCACATGCAAACTGCAAACGAGACCAGATTTGTGGAGTGCATGACTAATGGTTGTCCTGTGAACAGATTCTCCTCCAGAGTTACTGTGGGCCTCATGGCTGCTTTGCTGATTAATGCTTTCCTTGCCTGGCCTGTCAGATTAGGTGAATGGCCATGTCTTGGTAGGTTTGCATTTGTGCCACACTCTTACTATTTTCAGATGATGGAGTGAACAGTGCTCCATGAGATGTTCAAAGCTTGAGATATTTTTTTATAACCTAACCCTGCTTTAAACTTCTCCACAACTTTATCCAAGGTCTGTCTGGTGTATTTCTTGGCCTTCATGATGCTGTTTGTTCACTAAGGTTCTCTAACAATCCTCTGTGGGCTTCATAGAACAGCTGTATTCATACTGAGATGAAATTACACACAGATGGACTATTTTTACTAATTAGGCGACTTCTGAAGGCAATTGGTTCCACTAGATCTTAGTTGGGAGTACCGGGGTAAAGGGGGCTGAATACAAATACACACCACCCTTTTCAGCTATTTATTTGTAAAAAAAATTGAAAACTATTTATCATTTTTCTTCCACTTCACAATTATGTGCCACTTTGTGTTGGTCTATCACATAAAATCACTATAAAATACATTTAAGTTTTTGGTTGTAACATGACAATTGTGGAAAATTTCAAGTGGTATGAATACTTTTTCAATGCACACGTGTTTATGTACTAAAGCTGGAGAGTACAAAATCAGACTCACCTCTGCATAGAAACCAATCAGCCAATCAGCTTCTTTTTTTTTTTTTGATTTTAAAGTATTTTATTGAGTTTTTCACGTAAAAAAATAACATAGCATTACGTAAATTCAGAAAGCCATAAAATCCCTGAGACAGATGCATACAATAGCTTGCGAAAGTTATGCAAACAGTTTGAAATAAAATAACAAAGCTGATATTAAAATAAAAGAGGAGCGAAGAAGTACCAAACTGGAGCTTATTACATAGAACACAATTCAAAAGAGGATCTTATGTCGAACTTGCTACCTATTACTCCATCATTACCTATAAAACCTTCCAAACAGGTAGTCTGCCACCCCTTCTGTACCGAAACCGTTCAAAAAGTTTTACCTTGGGCGAAAAGGGCGGGCAGAGAGAGAAAAACCCTAAAACTAAAGCTGAACACCATTATAGGCTGTCCTGAGGGTATCTAAATACTGAATGAAGGTAGAAATCAACTTTACTGACTCTTTGAGTAAAGGGTAGAGTGTTTCCGGGGGATAACATTAGATTCTAAGGCACCGGTCAGAATAATCAGGTTGGAGCCGTCTGGGGGAACCCTCCACCGCCCGAGCAGGAAGCCATTCTAAAGCGTGTTTTCCTAAGGAGCGTACGCCGGGACGTACTGGGGGCCCACACACACTACCCCTATGGGATCTTTCTGTAGGTGTGAAAAGGGAATCCCCAGCATCCCTCGCCGCCCCCTGGAATATGAGGACCTAGAGAGCGGGCAATAAAATGGTGCCCTCCCCCTTTAGATCATTAATTAATTAAAGAGTAATAGATGTTGAGCAGTGAAGGGACCCCTACCGATCCCCAACCAAATGACCCCAAGACTTCCCCTGCGAATGGTGTAAAACTCGCTTAGTACTTCGAAAGCGCCAAAGAGGCTAGGTAGAAACAGGGAGGAGAGAGAGAGAACGTAGGAGAAAGAAGGGTAGAAGAAGAGAAGAGCAGGAGGTTGATTAGCTTAGGGCATGGGCAGGTCCAGAACTAGGCTCTAACCCTGGTAAGAGAGTTATATTACACAGCCTGGCCCATGGCTCCCATCCGTTTTGTCATTAAGCTTAGCAACTATTTGTTCCTGAGACATGATCCAAGACACCTTTCTTTTACAAGACTGAAATGCCACCGAGAATTTCTTCCAGGCTTTAGCTATAGTGATTTTAGCCCCTAGAAGGACAAAGAAGGTGAGGGCCTGAAGTTGTTTAGGTATCTCAGGGATGGTATGGTTGAACAAGTCAATGTAGGGGTTGGGGTCTACTGGGGCCCTCACTAATTTGCTTATTGTGTGAAAGATTTTCCGCCAAAAGGATCTAATTCGTGGGCAGGTCCACCAGGTATGTAGCATAGACCCCATTAGCCCGCAACCCCTAAAGCAAAAAGGAGATGTTCCCGGGTATATCAGGGCCAATCTAGAGGGGACATAGTACCACCTGGAGAGAACCTTTACATTAGCCTCGATAAGAGAGATATTACATATATCTCTAAAGGAGCGATTCCAGGCCCTGAACCATTCTGCTGGCATCCACGTACCTCCTGTGTCCTCCTCCCAAGCCTTTGCGTAGCCCGGCTTGTCCAGATTCGACTGTAATGCGTTGTATATCAGAGAAATTCCACCCTTTTGGTCAGAAGTATTAGAGCACCAAGATTCATATGGGGTAATTGAGGGAGGTTCCGGTTTGGTGACCCAAATATTGTTTAGGAAGTGAGAGATTTGTGTGTATCTAAACTGTTCTGATATGGGCATTTCCAACTTACGTGTACAGTGGGATAAGGTAAGAGGGCCAGATTGGGTGAAGAAGTGACCTATCCTGTAGAGACCTTTATCCGTCCACCAACGGAAAGCCTGGATATTCTGTCCCGGGGGGAATCTAGAGTTATGGAAGATGTGTGATAATGGTTTCAGGGGGGATATGATGGAGGAATTTTTAAATATCTTATTCCTTTATGATATAGAGTGAGAAAGCGTAGGGGCCATTATGGATGGTCTTTGTTTGGGGTCACACCATAGCAAAAATTCTATGGTGTTTAGGGGGATTGCCCATCTTTCCATGGAAAGCCATTCCGGTTTCTGGCCTTTGGAGAAAATCAGCGAGATTTGGGATAATTGGGCCGCCTGGTAGTATCCCCAGAGATCCGGTATGCCCAGGCCACCTTGGGATTTCAGTCGTAGAAGCAGTTTGGATGGACATCTAAACCCCTTGTTTCCCCAGATAAATCGGATTATTTCAGATTGAAATTTCCCCAGGAAGCTCTTCGGGAGTGGAATTGGCAGGGATTGAAATAAATATAGGAGACGAGGCAAGAGCGTCATCTAAACGGCATGTACCCTTCCCAACCAGGACAGACCACATCTCGACCATCGTTGAAGCTCCCCTCTACATTTGATGATCATAGGGCTATAGTTGGCTTTAAACAGATCTTTAACATCCGGGGTTAAGTTTATCCCCAAATAGAGGATGGCCTTAGGGGCCCAGGAAAACGTGAAGTTATTAGTGAGTTGTGAAAGTAGATCAGGTGGGACCGTGACATTTAGAGCCGTGGATTTGGACATATTAACCTTCAAGTCTGAAATTCTACTGAATGAATTTAGTACCCTATGTAATACTGGCATAGAAATCAACGGAGAGGTAACATATAGCAATAGGTCGTCCGCGTACAGGGTACATTTGTGTTCTCTGTCACCGCAGGTCACCCCCCTTATATCGGGATTTGTTCTAATGGCTATAGCTAGGGTTTCAATCGCCATGGCAAAGAGGAGGGGGGAGAGAGGACAACCCTGTCTGGTCCCCCTACCAATGGAAAATAAATCTGAGTATCTACCCATAAGTCTCACTTGAGCAGAAGCTTTAGAATACAAGGATTGTATTATGTTTGCGAAGTGAGGGCCAAAGCCCCATTCTTTTTTTTTTTTTATAATCAAAATTTGTATTTTCCTTTTGTACATACAACATATCCATACGACATTATACAACTTTATATTCCATAACCGCAGGCAAAATACTTTACAATTACATTACATTCATTCCACAATCTTACAAACATAACCCTTCCCGAGAAAAAGAAGAAGAAGAAGAAGAAAAAAAAAAAAAAAGGGGGGGGGGGGAGTAGGTAGGGGAAATTCCCTTTCCCCTCCCCCTTACCCCTTATACCTTCGTTGTTGATCAGAAGTCTACAGATTACTTCCTTCCTTACCCCCTGTGTGTATGCCTTGTTATCCCTTCAAAAAAAAAAAAAATAAATAAAGGGGGAAAAAATCCCTTTCCTGTCTCTTTTTCCCCTTTTTATATGTGATCATCATCAAATAATTGTCAAATTGTGTAAGAGGCCCTACTTAGCCTTATATTAAAAAACAAAAAAAAAACCCACTAGTGTGCTTGTCAATTAACTTTCAAATAGTGTAAGAGGCCATTATTGGCCATAATACCCAAACTTTAGTCATTTAGTGAATTAACAAAATAAATCCAAGATACAAACCCCCCCCCCCAAAAAACAAAAACAAAAAAACAAAAAACCACACTGTGAATATAAGGTACCCTGATCGACACACTCTCCTTCAGGAGAAAGAAAAAAAAAACCCAGAAAAATTTAAACCCTTCACCCCCCTACACATATATAAATATATAGGATCAGTGTTCAATTATTCACAGTTCACTTTCCGTGTCAACCTCTTATATTTTGTAGGTTCCTAGGGACTGTACCATATCTAATCTCTCCTATTCAACGGTGCTTCCACCCTACTCTATCTCTGTAACATAATATACCCACCCCGCCCATGTCTTTTCAAATTTCCCTTGTTTATCCTTCACTACATAGACCCATCTCTCCGCTTCCATTATTGAGTTGACTTCATTCCTCCATTCTATTAATGTGGGGCATTGGATCTGTTTCCAATATTTGGGTATTACTATTTTCGCTGCATTTAATAAGTGCGGAGTTAAGCCTTTCCGATATATTTTAATAGACCCAGGCATCCCATGGAATAAATAGTGTAAAGGTTTAAACTCCAGGGGTCCAAAGGTCAATTTCTCAATCCATGGGGCAACTGATTCCCAAAATGGTTTGATTACAGGACATGTCCACCACAGATGGAGAAATGTGTCTTTCTGTCCACAACCTCTCCAGCACCTATAATCTGTGATAGTTTGACTGGGGTCCTGTACCATCTTGATAAAAATGTATATGCCATTTCCTGCACTCTTGAGCTTATAGATGTGGAGTAAGTTAGTATAATCATCTTTTTAATTTGCAAATTTGTCACGCCTGGTCCAGTTCCCTCTCCCATTCTCTAACAAAGTAGGGGACCGTCACTTCCTGCCAACTAAGAATCACTCTATACATTTGTGACAGCAAATGTCTAGCGTCCAACAATTGTACACACTGCTTTTCAAATATGGTGAGTGAATTCAAAGGTCTTACTAAAAGCTTTATTTTATTGAAGAAACTCGCTAATTGAAGATATTTCCATTCCGCTAAAGGTATATTCCCTAATCCTGACTCTAGTTCCATTAAGGTTAGCAGGACTCCATGTGGGGCAAACCTGCCACACGTAGTGTCCCCACCCTGGCCCCATGCCCCCAGATACCCCGTCTCCTCCCCCAGAGGGAACCAAGGGAATCCCTCCAGGGGAGCCAGAGGGGACATCTGAGGGGCATATTTACCCAACCTATTCAACTTATCCCATACCTCTAACAAATTCCGAGTTAACAGTGACATCCATTGAGAAAGCCCTCTTGATGAACTTAAAATCCAAGGTGCCCCTGCCAGGTTCCTCCCTGCCATTGTCTTTTCTAATCGGACCCATAATTTATGCTGGGAGTCGTGACACCAGTTCAGAATTTGAACTAAAGTCATGGCCTTATAATACAATGTGATATCAGGTAATCCCAAACTACCCTCTGCTTTACTCCTTCGCAGGATGTCATAGGCCAGTCTTGGTCTTCTGTCGTTCCATACAAAGGCCACAAATGACCTTCGTATTTGTCTAAAAAGGGTCTCTGGTAATTCAATCGGTACGGTATGAAGTATATAAATTAATCTGGGTAATATATTCATTTTTATGGCACTAACTCGCCCAAAATAGGTTAAGTATTGATCCTTCCACTTCTTCAAGTCTCCTATTATCCCTGTCAGTAATCAACCATAGTTAACGGAACATGACTAGGCAGGAGAATAGATTTCTCAGAGTTAATCTTAAAATTAGATAGATTACCGAATCTATTTACTTCCAACATTAGCGCTGGTAGAGATGTCTGCGGGGGAAGAGAGAAAGAATAGAAGATCATCCGCATAGGCGGATACTTTATGTTCATCAGGACCGATACACGTCTCGAGTATATCTCTATTACTCCTGATCTTACGTAGGAATGGCTCCATTGTTATAGCAAATATTAATGGGGATAGTGGACACCCCTGCCTAGTGCCATTCCATATATTAAAGTAATCTGACAGTGTGCCTTAACCCTTGCTCTTGGTTCTGTATACAAGGACATTATCCATCCCATCATCGTTCCCCCAGGCCTACCCCCCTCAACACTTCTCTCATAAAGCCCCAATTCACCCTATCATATGCCTTTTCGGCATCCATTGATAGTATAATCCTTGGGGCTCTTTCTGGGCCGTGTTGCATCCAATGAAGAACGTGAAGCGCATGAATGGTATTGTCCCTCGCCTCACGTCCCCTCATGAATCCCATCTGATCTAAATGGACTAATTCACCCACTGAAGTCTAAGGGCCAAGATCTTTGCTAACAGTTTGGTGTCGGAGATGAGTAAGGAGATAGGCCTGTAGTTAGAAGCGCAATATTGGGGGTCTTTTCCCCCTTTTGGAAGTACCGTTATATGCGCCAAAAGGGCTTCTGGCGGTAGTGGATTGGATGCGTTAATAGAATTAAAGTAGTTACATAGTGGTACTGCTAATACTGAGAGAAATTTTTTATAATATAAGTTCGTCAGCCCGTCCGGCCCTGGGCTCTTTCCTGGTGGCAAAGCTGCTATCACTCCACTCAACTCCTCTACCGAAATTGGGCGTTCAATTTCTTCTATAATTGCATTAGATAATGTGGGCATTGATGCATCTTTAATATAATCCCATATCTCCTTCCTACGTTGCCCCTCTTTGTCCCCTATTTGCGGTGTGTCTGTAATGGGAATGTTATATAGCGCCTCATAAAATCTACCGAATTCTGTCGCTATGGCTCGAGTTTCAACTATCTTCTTGCCCTGCGATAGTAAACTATGGACATGTCTGGAGTCTTGTTGTTTTTTAAGTTGTTTAGCAAATAACCGCCCACACTTATTTCCCTGCTCATACGACCTATTTGCAAAATACCTAATTTTATTTTTAACTTTGCGATCTAGGCATTGTGAGAGTTCTAGTCGTAAGCTCTCCAATTGCCTACTATCTGCAGGGTCAAGGTTTTTCTTGTGTTTCATCTCCAATACATTGATTTTCTCTAGAAGATCCTTTATTTCTTTCTTCCTTTCTTTTTTAATATATGATCCATATGCTATCAAATCCCCTCTTATAACTGTTTTATGTGCTTCCCACACCGCCTGTTCTGACACTTCCCCTGTCTCATTTATTTCAAAATATGCTTTTATTTTAAGGCCTAATTCCTCCACTATTTCCTTTTTATCCGATAATGACTCATTCAGTCGCCAAGTTCGCTCTAGATGACCCATTTGGATTGGACAAAAAGTCAGAGTTATAGGGGCATGGTCCGACATAGTTATGGATTCAATTGTACTCGTGAGGACATTCTTCAAATAAAATTGGTCTACCAGAAATAGGTCCAGACGCGAGTACATATCGTGTGTTTTAGAGTAATAACGATAGTCCATAATTCCTGTATGCATTACCCGCCAGCTATCTACAAGATGTTGAGAGCGTAGAAGTTGTTTAACATGCTTTAAGGCTCTAAAGGACAGTACAGTTCTACCTGTTGATGTATCCATACTTGGGTCCAATATAAGATTAAAATCCCTGCCCAAAATCAGACATCCTTCTCTAAATTTTTCAAGTATTCTAAAGGTCTTAGCAAGAAAATTAACTGCCCCTTCATTTGGTGCATAAATCAATGCAAACGTATAATGTACACCATGCAATGTACCTTAATTACATCAACACTATTATTTATGTAAATAACTCGTCTCCCCCCCCTTCTTCTCTCCCTCTGTTTTATCTACCTCATCCTGTATCCATCCACGGGAAGAAATCTCCCTGCAATAAGGCCAACAGTCATATATATCTATAGGTACGCCTATCTATACAATCCATTTATATCCTAAACTTATCCCTCTACTCTTCCTTTCTCTTTTTTCACCTTCCTTTCTTCCCTTTCTCTTTTTTCCCTTTCTTCTCTCTCTCCATTTCTTTTTCCTCCTTTTTCCACCTCTCTCTTCCCTTTCCCTTTCTCTCCTCCTATCTTTTTTACTTTCCCTTATTCCACCCTCTTTCACTTATGCTTCCCCACATTTTCTATAATTTGAGAAAGAACCATCCACCCCTGGAGTTCCATCTGTTGCTATTATAAAGGAGTCATCCTGGGCATGCCCAACTACAATTCCCATATTTTATGAAACTTTTTTATTGACCCCTATTTTGACAAACCTTCCATTCTTTTAATATAGTATCATTAACCTGTAAGCGCCATTCCTCATATGTTGGCATATTCGAGGAAATCCATTTTTGTGTGATTAGCTTGCATCGCAATAAACAACATCTTGTTAATTGCTATACTAATTGTTGGTATGTATGTTTCTTTTTATAGGCACCCCAGTAAATTTATTTTAGGATCCCTTTGTACCTGTGTTTGATATATCCGGTTAATAGTATCAATTATTTTTTGCCAATACCTAAATAATTTGGGACATTCCCATAGCATATCTATTAGGTCAGCTGAGGTTCTCCTACACTGGGGACAGTCAGATGTATCTCATCTACCCCAGTAATACAATTTAACTGGGGTCCTATACACCCTATGAATTATGTATAATTGCTGGGGTGAAACTGATACTGATTGTACTTGTTCCAAAATATTTTGCCATTGTACATCTGTTAGATCGCCTAGGTCCTTTTCCCATCCCCGTCTAGCTTGACAGGTAGCCTTTCCCTGGAGTTGGCCAATTAAATAGCCATATATTTTAGAGATGATGCCCCTTTTCAATTGTATCTTTGCGATTAAGTCTATTAATGGCATATTTTGAACTTTTAAATTCTTTCCTTTAAATTGGATGTCTTAATTGTAAATATTGAAAAAAGTTGTTGGGGGGAAGGAAATAGTCTTTTTGTAATTCTTGATATGTTTTTAGAATCCCATCAGAGTATAATTGGTCAATTAATTGAATCCCTTCCCTGATCCTTTCCATACCCCAAATCCATCTAGTTTATTTATCTCCTTATACTTTATATTCAGCCATAGAGTGTTATAAACTGAAATGTCTATATATTGCATTTTTAATTTAATTTCCTGCCATACTCTGTTCATCAACACAAAAGTGGGTCTTTGTATAGTGTTTCCAATGGATCTGGATTCCAATTGAGCTATTAAATGATTACAAGAGGGTTGAGTCAAAAGTATCAATTGAATTGGGTCCATCCTGTCTACATTGCCCCATCCCACCATGTGTTGCAGTTGAGAAGCAATAAAATGCATCTTTGCATTTGGCACAGCAAGTCCCCCTTATCTTTGGGAAGTTGTAATGTAGAAAGCTTAATTCTAGGAATGTTACCCTTCCATAGTAGAATATGGAACAGGGAATCTATTTTTTTAAACTATTTAAGGGGAATCCACATAGGAGAATTATGCAGAATATAAACTGAGGGCCCCAGAACATTTTGATTAAATTTGCAGGTCCCACCATTTCTTCTATCCAAAGTCAAAGTGACACCAGAATGTATCCAAAAAATCTTTAATCTTGTTCTCAGTGCACTACATTGTGGCCTCATCATACACACTGGCTCCTCAGCTGTTGCTGAGCAAAATAAAGGCAGCTTGCCAGTCATACAGGGAACATTTTAATATTTATATAGTGTAATTTTCCCATGAATATCTTCTCCTGATGGGGTAGTAGTAGCTGCTCATTCGTATCTAGCCAGATAGTGTGCAGCTAGGGTTGCACTGATACTAGTATCTGTATCGGTGCTGATACCGAGTATTTGCACAAGTATAGGTACTCGTGCAAATGCACGATACCTGAAACCGATACTTTCAGGCTCGGCTCTTTGAGCTGTCAGTGGGTCTCCCCAGTGCTAAAGAAGTCAATTGGAGCTGTCAAAAATTAAAAAAAAACAGCCGGCAATGTTTATTACCAACATTGTTCAGCCCTGAAACACTAAAATAAAAAGAAACATTGTTTCTTTTTGTATATTTTTGTTTCTTCATTTGCAGATCAAAGGGATGAACAAATGTTCCTCTGTTTAACCCTGTAATAACCCTTAATTTACTCTAATCAGCCTTAATTAACTCCCTATTCTCCTCCATTTAATTTCATATTTTCCTGCTTTTTTCTTTTGTTCATGTCCATTTTATAAACGATAAACAATTAATACTTTTTTTTTGTTTGCTTTGTTAGTAAATATTTTTACACATATATATTAACATATATTTACACATTTCACATTGAAAAAGCGCTAAATTAAAAAAAAAAAACAATTTATTTCATTTGTAAATAACATTTCAATGCTTTGTACCATTGCTGACAGCTGAAGTTAAAACAAAACAGTTGTGGTAGGTATCGTAATTGGTATCGGTGAGTACTAAAAAAAAAGTATTGGTACTTATACTCATTGTAAAAAAAATGGTATCGGTGCATCCCTAGTGGCAGCCTTGGGATTATAAAAAAAAATTGTTTCATCTCTAGCTACAATCTGGATACAACATTGCGTAGGTCAGTTGCAGATTGTGAAGTCGCTTTTTGACCTCTGAATATTGAGCTCTCATTTTCTGCACTTCACCGAGTAATCTGGATAAAATGAGATTTTTGATCCATTTATTTCCACATTGCCTTTTATTCAGGCTATAGCCAGAATTTTATCTGTGTCTCTATAATGCAGCATCTTACTAATAATAGGTCGGGCAAATTTTCCCAGAGGAGGTGGTCTAAACGGGATCCTGTGTGCTCGCTCAATGGGAGAAAAAAAAAATATTTTCTAATTTTTCTAGCACCCATTGCTCCATAAATTCTACAATGTTATTCCCTTCTCTACACTTTGAGACAAGTCCTTTATTAAAAGATAAAAAATAAAAATGTCCCACGATGTACATCCATCCCACGCTGCCCGACAGACTGAAAAAAGAAAAAAAAAGCCCCAACAGCTCTGCCTCCATGGGAGGCTCCCGTCGAGTGATGCTTCTTTTCAGTGACAGCTGTTATATAGCTGAGGGCGGGGCCACTCGGTGACATACACGGGTGACCCTGCCTTCCTCTGATGTCATGTGGCATCAGAGGGGGCGGGGTCATCCATATACATCACTGGGTGGCTCCGCCCTCAGCTATACTGTCACCGAGAAGAAGTGTCACTCGGCGGGAGCCTCCCATGGAGTCGAAGCTGTTGCATCTTTTTCTTTTTTTGGCTCGTCGAACAGCGTGGGATGGATTTACATCATGGGACAAATTATTAATAACTACTGCAGTAGGGAACAGACACAGAAATATATACCTTAGCATCTTTCCAAATGGCTGTTCTGTTTATTCAGTGCAACTGAAGTTTTTTATACACATGTTTACGTAGGTGTCACATTAAAATTACAATTGTACTTTTATGGTAACAAGGGGTGATACATAGGCAGGCTAATTTCTAATCAGGACTTGAAAGAGTGAAAACATGTCATCAAAATATTTCTAGTGCCGTTGCTCCAGAGCTTAGAAAATGAGCAGAAACTCTGCTGACTTCCATCCTCCAATCATGTGCAAGCAAAAATGCTGTTTTTTTATTTTCCTTGCACATGATTGGGTATTCTTTGCAAAGTAAAGCCTTACTTCATTTACTAAGCTCTGGAGCAACTGCACTTTGCAAGATGCACAGTCTATTTGCCTTTAGTAAAGTAACCCCAATGAGCGCAGTGTGCAATACATAGGCAAAGCATACAAAATAGAATACAGTTATATGCAGAATTTACAATTTCTTTTACAAGATTTACATGATTCTTTTTTTTTAGTTTATATTTTGGTGGGGTGTTATCTGGTGATTGAATATTAAGATGACACTTTCTCGTTTTAAAAGAAAAGTTGGTGTTTTGTACTTTTGTAGTGTTTAATATACTTTTTATGTCTGCATATAAATACTCCTGAGTACACTTTAAACCTCTTTTCCATCTTTTTGATTTTAAGATATAACTATTTTGAAGATTATGTGTGAATAAATTGGCAATATACTAAATAGGAAGGAGTGAGAGAGAGATATCATTTTGTTTTTTTAAAGTCAGCAATTATTCATTAGGGAAGAATTTCAAACCAAACTTCAAGAAGCCAAAATTGGGCCATTAATATCAATGAGATGAAAATTATTTGATCTTAATAAAATATTTGCCCTTTCTAAAATATATATATATATATCAATGTATGATATTTATTGTATAATTGTAAATCTATGCCAGTCCCATTTAATACTGTACATTGTATTGATATGCATTCTTCATATGCACCAAAGAGACAAATGGATTAACCTACATACAACAAAGAAGAGAAGGAACTAGGGTATATAAATGTTAGGTAAACAGTAAGACAGTGGGAAACAAAAGTCACTGTTGGCTAGCAACATATATGTAAAAATATGTTTTTTTTGTTGGGCCGAACATTGGCTGTTCGCTCCGTTCGGGGAACACCCCAATCTGCACAGTGCATTCTGCGCCCCGATTAGGCAAAGCTTTGCCCAATCAGGGAGCAGTAAAAGCTGGTTGTTAAGGAGCGGGGCCCGGAAAGCCGGTCACGGCATCCTTAACAACTGATGACTCAGGTGCTTTTGGTCTAGTATGGATTTTAACCACTTCAGCCCCGGAAGGATTTACCCCCTTCCTGACCAGAGCACTTTTTACAATTTGGCACTGCGTCGCTTTAACTGCTAATTGCGCGGTCATGCAATGCTGTAACCAAACGAAATTTGCGTCCTTTTCTTCCCACAAATAGAGCTTTCTTTTGATGGTATTTGATCACCTCTGCTGTTTTTATTTTTTGCGCTATAAACGGAAAAAGACCGAAAATTTTGAAAAAAAATGATATTTTCTACTTTTTGTTATAAAAAAAATCCAATAAACTCAATTTTAGTCATACATTTAGGCCAAAATGTATTCAGCCACATGTCTTTGGTAAAAAAAATGTCAATAAGCGTATATTTATTGATTTGCGCAAAAGTTATACCGTCTACAAACTAGGGTACATTTTCTGGAATTTACACAGCTTTTAGTTTATGACTGCCTATGTCATTTCATGAGGTGCTAAAATGGCAGGGCAGTACAAAACCCCCCCAAATGACCCCATTTTGGAAAGTAGACACCCCAAGGAAATTGCTGAGAGGCATGTTGAACTCATTGAATATTTATTTTTTTTGTCCCAAGTGATTGAATAATGACAAAAAAATAAAAAATAAATAAAAAAAAAAAAAAATTACAAAAAGTTGTCACTAAATGATATATTGCTCACACAAGCCATGGGCATATGTGGAATTGCACCCCAAAATACATTCAGCTGCTTCTCCTGAGTATGGGGATACCACATGTGTGGGACTTTTTGGGAGCCTAGCCGCGTACGGGGCCCCGAAAACCAAGCACCGCCTTCAGGATTTCAAAGGGCATAAATTTTTGATTTCACTCCTCACTACCTATCACAGTTTTGAAGGCCATAAAATGCCAAGATGGCACAAAACCCCCCCAAATGACCCCATTTTGGAAAGTAGACACCCCAAGCTATTTGCTGAGAGGCATGTTGAGTCCATGGAATATTTTATTTTTTGACACAAGTTGCGGGAAAGTGACAATTTTTTTTTTTTTTTGCACAAAGTTGTCACTAAATGATATATTGCTCAAACATGCCATGGGCATATGTGGAATTACACCCCAAAATACATTATGCTGCTTCTCCTGAGTACGGGGATACCACATGTGTGGGACTTTTTGGGAGCCTAGCCGCGTACGGGGCCCCGAAAACCAAGCACCGCCTTCAGGATTTCTAAGGGCATACATTTTTGATTTCACTCCTCACTACCTATCACAGTTTTGAAGGCCATAAAATGCCAAGATGGCACAAAACCCCCCCAAATGACCCCATTTTGGAAAGTAGACACCCCAAGCTATTTGCTGAGAGGCATGGTGAGTCCATGGAATATTTTATATTTTGACACAAGTTGCGGGAAAGTGACAATTTTTTTTTTTTTTTTGCACAAAGTTGTCACTAAATGATATATTGCTCACACAGGCCATGGGCATATGTGGAATTACACCCCAAAATACATTCTGCTGCTTCTCCTGAGTATGGGGATACCACATGAGTGGCACTTTTTGGGAGCCTAGCTTCATACGGGGCCCCGAAATCCAATCACCGCCTTCAGGATTTCTAAGGGCGTTAATTTTTGATTTCACTCCTCACTACCCATCACAGTTTCGAAGGCCATAAAATGCCAAGATAGCACAAAACCCCCCAAAATGACCCCATTTTGGAAAGTAGACACCCCAAGCTATTTGCTGAGAGGCATGGCGAGTATTTTGCAGCTCTCGTTTGTTTTTGAAAATGAAGAAAGACAAGAAAAACGTATTTTTTTTTTCTTTTTTCAATTTTCAAAAGTTTGTGACAAAAAGTGAGGTCTGCAAAATACTCACTATACCTCTCAGCAAATAGCTTGGGGTGTCTATTTTCCAAAATGGGGTCATTTGGGGGGGGTTTATGCCATCTGGGCATTCCATGGCCTCCGAAACTGTGATAGGCAGTGAAGAGTGAAATCAAAAATTTACGCCCTTAGAAAGCCTGAAGGCGGTGCTTGGTTTTCGGGGTCCCGTACGCGGCTAGGCTCCCAAAAAGTCTCACACATGGGGTATCCCCGTATTCAGGAGAAGCAACAGAATGTATTTTGGGGTGTAACTTCACATATTCCCATGGCATGTTTGAGCAATATATCATTTAGTGACAACTTTGTGCAAAAAAAAAAAAAAAAAAAAAAAATTTGTCTTTTTCCCGCAACTTGTGTCACAATATAAAATATTCCATGGACTCGACATGCCTCTCAGCAAATAGCTTGGGGTGTCTACTTTCCAAAATGGGGTCATTTGGGGGGGTTTTGAACTGTCCTGGCATTTTATGCACAACATTTAGAAGCTTATGTCACACATCACCCACTCTTCTAACCACTTGAAGACAAAGCCCTTTCTGACACTTTTTGTTTACATGAAAAAATTATTTTTTTTGCAAGAAAATTACTTTGAACCCCCAAACATTATATATTTTTTTAAAGCAAATGCCCTACAGATTAAAATGGTGGGTGTTTCATTTTTTTTTTTTCACACAGTATTTGCGCAGCGATTTTTCAAACGCATT
This sequence comes from Aquarana catesbeiana, assembly GCF_042186555.1. Lineage (NCBI taxonomy): Eukaryota > Metazoa > Chordata > Amphibia > Anura > Ranidae > Aquarana > Aquarana catesbeiana. The sequence continues at coordinate 349,016,736 of NC_133327.1, read as the reverse complement.
TTTTGGGGAAAAAACACACTTTTTAACATTTTAATGCACTAAAACACACTATATTGCCCAAATGTTTGATGAAATAAAAAAGATGATCTTAGGCCGAGTACATGGATACCAAACATGACATGCTTTAAAATTGCGCACAAACGTGCAGTGGCGACAAACTAAATACATTTTTAAAAGTCTTTAAAAGCCTTTACAGGTTACCACTTTAGATTTACAGAGGAGGTCTACTGCTAAAATTACTGCCCTCGATCTGACCTTCGCGGTGATACCTCACATGCATGGTGCAATTGCTGTTTACATTTGACGCCAGACCGACGCTTGCGTTCGCCTTTGTGCGAGAGCAGGGGGGGACAGGGGTGCTTTTTTTTTTTTTTTTTTTTTTTCCTTATTATTTTTTTGCTTTTTTATCTTATTTTTAAACTGTTCCTTTCATTTTTTTTTTTTTTTAATCATTTTTATTGTTATCTCAGGGAATGTAAATATCCCCTATGATAGCAATAGGTAGTGACAGGTACTCTTTTTTGAAAAAATTGGGGTCTATTAGACCCTAGATCTCTCCTCTGCCCTCAAAGCATCTGACCACACCAAGATCGGTGTGATAAAATGCTTTCCCAATTTCCCAATGGCGCTGTTTACATCCGGCGAAATCTAAGTCATGAAATGCTCGTAGCTTCCGGATTCTTAGGCCATAGAGATGTTTGGAGCCATTCTGGTCTCTGATCAGCTCTATGGTCAGCTGGCTGAATCACCGGCTGCATTCTCAGGTTCCCTGTTGGTACAGGAGAGCCAGAGAAAAACATGGAAGACGGTGGGGGGGGGGGTCATTCCCTCCCACTGCTTGTAAAAGCAGTCTAGAGGCTAATTAGCCGCTAGGATTGCTTTTACATGAAAGCCGACCGCTGGCTGAAAAGAATGATACCAAGATGATACCTAAACCTGCAGGCATCATTCTGGTATAACCACTCAAAGTCCAGCAACATACCAGTACGTTGCTGGTCCTTGTTGGGCATATATTGTAAACTTTTTTTTCATGCAGCCTGTGGGCTGAACGAAAAAAAGATATTGATCGGTGGGTATGCCCACCATTAGAATACCTCCCTTCATCCACCCACTTCTAATGATGGGCATACATGCACCATTTATATATGCCGAAGCATGGGGGCATCCTCCCGCAAAAGGCAGGAGCAAATTGCTCCTCCACCCACTGCCCCCACGCTTCGGCATATATGCTGAAGTATGTAACTGTGGTGGTGAAATCACCTCCGACAGCGCTGGAGTCACGGCTTTATGTATCGTGGGAGCAAACGCTGTTGCTGTCAAGATAAATAAATCCGCGCTGCAACTGAATGGCGTATCTGCTAAGCAAATGATGGTTAACAAAAAACAAAGTAACATTACAGTATAACAGTAATACTTACCATACCTGCAAAGCAAATACAAAAAAAAAAAACATAGTAAAAAATAAAACATTTAACGCAACCTGTGCCTACCTAAAATATATATATGCCGAAGCATGGGGGCATCCTCCCACAAAAGGCAGGAGCAAATCGCTCCTCCACCCACTGCTGCCCCCACGCTTCGGCATATATGCTGAAGTATGTAACTGTGGTGGTGAAATCACCTCCGACAGCGCTGGAGTCACGGCTTTATGTATCGTGGGAGCAAACGCTGTTGCTGTCAAGATAAATAAATCCGCGCTGCAACTGAATGGCGTACCTGCTAAGCAAATGATGGTTAACAAAAAACAAAGTAACATTACAGTATAACAGTAATACTTACCATACCTGCAAAGCAAATACAAAAAAAAAAAAAACATAGTAAAAAATAAAACATTTAACGCAACCTGTGCCTACCTAAAATATATATATGCCGAAGCATGGGGGCATCCTCCCACAAAAGGCAGGAGCAAATCGCTCCTCCACCCACTGCTGCCCCCACGCTTTGGCATATATGCTGAAGTATGTAACTGTGGTGGTGAAATCACCTCCGACAGCGCTGGAGTCACGGCTTTATGTATCGTGGGAGCAAACGCTGTTGCTGTCAAGATAAATAAATCCGCGCTGCAGCTGAATGGCGTACCTGAAAACAAAAAAATGGTTAAAACACATTAAACTATAAAAAAATTACATACCTGAAAAGCAAACATGATAAAACATAACAATAAAACATTGCAGAATAGAATACAGTAAAAAAGAGAAGAACAATAGAGAGAAAATAGAGAGAGAGAGAACAATAAAAACGACAACTATTTTTGGTTTTTTTATTTTATATTTTTTTTGTGTATTTTTTTTTTTTTTACTTTTTTTTTTTTTTTTTTTACATTTTTTTTTTTTTATAACTGTAACTTTTAAAACTGTAACGGTTCCAGGTTTGGGTCTCTCAAAATGCGATGGCATCTTGGGAGACCCTGTGAAAGTGTGTCCTAGTCTGTGCAGTGCTGTACCCTACGCTAAAACTCAACTAGTGTATGGTAGCGTTCAAAACATTCACCAATGCAAAGACCAGGATTGCCAGGACAGGAGGGACAATAATACCGGGTGTCACGCCTAAATCCGCGCTTGCTGCAGACACGACATTTTCTTTGGGGGGCTCGTTGGGTAGGGGTACTCTCGAGGACATAAGGAAAATGCCTCTCATGCAGCCGGCCTACTGCATTTGGTTGGGGAAGGTGAGGTGGAGCACCGTCTGGAAACAGAAGGGCTCTGACGATCTCTTCCTGGAATTTAAGGAAGGATCCAGTCCGTCCTGAAGCTCTGTATAGCACATGAGCGTTCAGCAAAGCCAATTGAAATAAGTATACAGACACTTTTTTGTACCAGCGTCTGGCCTTACGGGCAATTAGGTACGGCGCCAACAACTGGTCGTTGAGGTCCACCCCTCCCATATTTTGGTTATATTCGTGGACACAGAGGGGTTTCTCCACAAAACCAGTCGCCGTAGTAATTTGGGTCGTCGTGTCTGCATGAAGGGAGGTAAGAACGAAAACATTCTTATTGTCCCTCCACTTCATAGCGAGCAAATTATTACACTGCAAGCAGGCTCTCTCCCCCAGCCTAAGACGGGAATCTACAAGCCGCTGAGGAAAGCCCCGGCGATTAGGTCGCACGGTGCCACATGCTCCAATTTGATGATCAAAAAGGTGACTAAAAAGTGGCACGCTCGTGTAATAATTGTCCACGTACAAGTGGTACCCCTTTCCGAATAAGGGTGACACCAAGTCCCACACTATCTTGCCAGCGCTTCCTATGTAGTCAGGGCAGTTGATCGGCTCTACGTGACTATCTTTGCCCTCGTAAACCATAAATCTACATGTATAGCCTGTGGCCCTGTCACAGAGCTTATACATCTTGACCCCGTATCTGGCACGCTTGCTGGGAAGGTACTGTTTGAATGACAAGCGGCCAGAAAATTTAATCAGGGACTCATCAACGCAGACAACTTGATGGGGGGTAAACAAGTCTGCAAAACGTTGGTTGAAGTGGTTTACGAGGGGCCGAATTTTGTAGAGCCGATCGTATCCAGGGTCTCCACGAGGACGACAGAGTTCATTGTCGTTGAAGTGCATGAACCGCAAAATCTGCTCGTATCGTGCCCTGGCCATGGAGGCAGAGAACACGGGCATATGGTGAATTGGGTCAGTGGACCAATATGACCGCAACTCACTCTTTTTGGTTATGCCCATGTTGAGGGAAAGGCCCAGAAAGACCTTAAATTCGGAGACCGTAATTGGTCTCCAATCTCTGGCAAGGGAGGACTGGGGAATAGTGGCGATGTGTTGACCAGCGTACAAATTGCTTTGGTCCACAATAGATCTATAGAGATCTTCGGTGAAAAACAGTGAATAAAAATCCAGTGGCGTAAAATCAACTGTTTCCACCTGAATTCCGGGTTGGCCAGTGAATGGGGGCAATACGGGTGCTGCAGAAGTGGTGGGTACCCAATTCGGATTGGCCAATGCAGCAGGAAGGGCACTATGGGCACGACGGGCCTGTCTTTGTCTTCTTGGTGGCAGCGGGACATTACTTGTGCTTGCCACCTCACCAGCTTGAACTGCACTTATGGGACTCGCCACGTCACCACGTGATACTGCAGTGCTGGATGTACGACCAGGGTGTACTAGGCCGCTGGTGCTTGCCAGTTCACCAGAAGGAGTAGCGGCACTAGTACTGCTCTGCTCCATACGAGGGACCTGCGGTTCTTGCACTTCAAGGACAGAAGAAGAAGTTCGGGGTCTGGTACGCCTGACCCTAGCAGGGACCACAACTCCGTCGTCAGAGCTATCTGTCATGGAGCCGCTGTCCTCTACAGGATCGTATTCTGAGCCTGAACTTGACAGATGAGTGACTTCCTCTTCACTATCTGTCATACTCAGAAACGTGTAGGCCTCTTCACTAGTGTACCTTCGATTTGCCATTTTGGCCTCTAAATTTAGGGGTACACTAGTGAGACTCACAGGCAAAAAAGCTCCTGACTGTCAGCGATTGATTCAAAAAGCTACCAAAAAACTGTTAGCGATCGCAGGGATCAGACCTGACTCTGCGACCGCTGCAGTTATGTGTGCTTAGTGTTTTGTGACAGTTATCGATTGATACTGCACTTGGGTGGGGTGGGCTGGGCTGGGCTGGGCCGAGGAGCAAAACGCAGGTGCTAGCAGGTATCTGGGCTGATCCCGCTAACACTGCGTTTTTTTGGGGGACCCTAAACTGCTGGGGAGTATAGATCTGATCGGATCAGATATCGATCCGCTCAGATACTATAGCACTAAGGGAGGTGTATGCTGCGTGCGTGGGTGTTAGCGGTACTGGCGCTAACCTGACGCTGCCTGGGGCGACGCAGACCTAAGCTGACCCTAAAAACTTAAGTTATATCACCGCCGGGCAATTAGGGGGTTAAACCTTTATAAGGTAATAAACGGCGGGTGCCCTAAAACTATAATAAACTGTAATAAACTATAATAAACTACAAAAAACAAACCAACTAACCAGCGTCACCCGTAACAATTATATGGTGATCACTGGTGAAAGGGTTAACTAGGGGGCAATCAAGGGGTTAAAACCTTTAGAAGGTAGTATATGGGGGTCCCTGTCGCTACAAAACACTGACAGCGAACCTATATACTTACCTCCCTAACTAGCGTCACCTGTGTCACTAATACAGCGATCAGAAAAACGATCGCTTAGTGACACTGGCGACGGGGGGGGGTCACGGGGTTAAAACTTTATTAGGGGGGGTTAGGGGGGTACCCTGGACCTAAGGGGGGTACCCTAGACCTAAAGGGGGCTAACCTAACTGCCCTAACACTTATAACTGACACAAACTGACACCAATGCAATAATCAGAAAAAAAAAAAAAACCTGCTATTGGTGTCAGTATGTGTGGGGGTACAGGGGGGTGATCGGGGGGTGACTGGGGGGTGACAGGGGGGTGACAAGTGTGCCTGCGTGTTCTACTGAATGTGTAGTGTTGGTGCACTTACTTGGATGTCTTCTCTCCTCGGCGCCGGACGAAAAGACCGACTAGAGGAGAGATGACATCACTTCCTCGGCTTCTGTTTACATTCACAGAAGCCGAGGAAGCACATCATTGGCCAGGAGCGATCGCGAGGGGGGAGCCACGAATGAGTGGCCTCCCCCTCACCTCCGATCGACCCTGACCTCGATCCGACCGCCGCTGGCACCGGGGGGGGGTCCGATCGGACCCCCCACCCGCGGGCAGGCAAGGACGTACCTGTAAGTCCTTTTGCCTGCCCGTGCCATTCTGCCGACGTATATAGTCGTGCGGCGGTCGGCAAGTGGTTAAGGAAACCATATGCTAAAATTTAAAACAAAAGACGGTGTGGGGTTTCCCCAGAATCCATACCAGACCCTAATCCGAGCATGTAGCCTGGCAGGCCAGGAAAGGTCTGGGGAAGAGTGAGTGCCCCCCCCTCCTGAACCATACCAGGCCACAGGCCCCAGCATATTAAAGCGTATGTCTGACCTGGAAAAAAAACACATTCAGTACATCTCCGAAATACATTCACATTTCCCCTTTATTTTATCCATTTAACTCTTACCAGTGGGATCTGTCAGTGACAGCGCAGACACAGGGCTGTTGGCTACAAGTGAGCATGCTCCCAGCATGGAACATCAAAGTTGGTTGTACGCATATATGTGGCAGCTTGGCCTTAAAGGGGACCTAAACCCTCCTATCAATTTCAGCCAAGGAAGCTGCCATTTTGCCCTCTGTTTAATCTTAAACTGCCATGAAGCTGCACATGTGATCAGTTATGACACCAGCCATTGGTTGGTTTGACAGTTTGGTTGAGAGCACAACCATTGTGACAGTTAAATTTCAGGCACATGTCGAATGTAACTGTTTTTTGAAACTGTTAAATCGATGGGTTTACCCACCACTGCACTGCGTCATACAGCATGTATACAGCCTGTGTTAGGATTTAAAATATCTGCAAGTACTGAACAATACCTGCCAGAAACCCAGTGTGCTGAAACAGAGAGCCTTTACTGCACTAAAATCTCAAGAAGTATAGTCAGTTCTGTATACTGGAATATAGAACTTTACGCCACTCCTATCTGTCCCACGCCACATGCATACTGTATATTGATTTGTTTCCCAGCAACAAATGCCTTGATTTCCAACATCCTGCTCACACTTTAGAGCTGATTTACTAAATAGGTTGGGAATGCACCCAATAAACTGTATAAAGTGTCACTTTAATTATCCAGTCATGAGAGAAGCATATGATTTTACTAATCGACACATTTGCACATAACGAGTGAATATTCACAAAATTTATAGTGTGAACATTCTAAACTCCTTTAGTAAATTGGAAAGGGCTCTTGGTGAACTGATACACTAAAAATATTACCAGATCCTCAAGGTGGCACCTACCATATTAATGTGTCAAAAGGGGTTCAGGAGAACTATTAATATCATCTCATAGCTTTCACTTCATGGTACGACCGCATCTATCCTCCCTTTTTGGAATAACAGTTTTACCTCGATTCAACATTTGGGTCACTTTTCATAGGTCGTTTAGACCTAGGGATAACATCCCAGCTGTATTACAGCATTCTCGGTGCTTCTACAACTTGGGGGGATTTGCAACACCTGTCCAGAGATGGTCCTTTTGTTTTTATAGCTTTGATGCTAATGTATGTATGATTTTTTAAATGTCTTTTTCTTACCTTTGATATCAATAAATCTTTTTTGCTAATTGTGTTTGTATGGTGAGTGAAGTTCCATAGATATGTGCTACCATAGGGTTGGTTGAGCTAACACAGGTTTTTATTTAAAGTTTGCTCTTGGTCAACTATTTGGGTCTGTTGGGTTATATTTGGGTAACGCCTATACATACCCTTTAAGACTCATCTTCTCAAGTTTATACTGTATGGGGTATGTCTTTTCAGATGAAACATGTCGGGTTAACGCTCATCTAACGACTGTGTTCATTACAGAGTTACTGGATTGTATGATGACATGCCTGTTTACTTCCTGCTTGATGTAAGTGCAATATTCTTTTAATAAATAGTATTTTAAATGGTTTTACACTATGTGGAGATTTCTTTCTTTTATGATGCTTGACCTACTAAGAGAGAGAGAAGTTTACCCTGCTTGATGTGGAATTGGATTGGTGACCTGCCATACAGCAATAAGTTTGGGGGAACTTATTCTCCGGATGCCCATTAGACTCAGTGTTGATAGCATTTGAGTCCATATAATCTGGTAAGCGCATTTCACCTCCTTATCGGTGGCGGCTTACACACCAGGGTGATTTCTTGGTTGGAGTGGCTTGGTTCCCTTCTATCAAAACTGGAGCTCAACACATCTGTGACTTTCGCTTCTAATGATTTCCCTGTTGATGTCACATTAGGACTTTTTAAAAAAAAAATCACATTCACTGGTTTAGTGTGGATATTTATATTTGATATGATTGCATGTCATATATTATTTTGTACACATTTTTGTTTCATCGTTATTTTGCTATGTCATTTTATATCACTATATGTAGCGCAGCACCTGCTAACCTTTTTCTATACTGTATGGTGGCAGACTGAATAAAAGGTTGAAGAACTTTTTTTACATTGATGACCATTGTGTGAAGAACATAACAAATACTGTTTTCTCTATAATTTTGACAATATATACAGTAAGAGCCGTACTCCTCATTTGTTCCACTGTTTTACCAAATTAATATAAACTGATGATCTATTGTACCATGTAATGTATTAGAAAATTAACATCTTTTGAAGGAGTTAGAGTTTCTTCAATAACACTACAAAGATGTTTTTGATGTATAGCATGGGTAGAAATAATAACTTGGTAACTCAAGAAACATATTTACTGTTGACTCTTGATTTATGTTAGTGCCTTTGCATCAATATCACAAATATTTTAGCACAACGCACATTGTCAGTGATGTGCTACACACCTTCAATTGTCTATAAACGAAAACCCAGGTATAGAATCTAAACTTATGATATCATATTGCGTTGATACTTTTTCCATTACTAAATCAACTTTAATGGCTGGTCTTGAAAATAGTGTTGTAATATGGAAGCCAGAAAGACAGTCTAGAGCTTGGCTGTATTGCTTTAAAGACTATATAAATTGATTTCAATTTTCCAATAGTTACACTTTTATTTCTCATGTCAACATGCTTATTTCAAGGGCATATCACTTTCTAGCGGAGAAGGTATTTTCTCTGCATGGAGCCCATCTCTTGGTCTCTGATATTGGAAACCAGTACAAATCTGTGGTTTACTTGGATTAAATATAAATATAAGTGGAGTACATGTTAAATCTTGATGTTTGGCCTCAGTGGTTCCTTCGCTGTCCATCCATCAATTTAAATTCAATTGTTTTGCTTATCCCCTTATGGTTTATTTTTCATTTCATACACCTATTTTTTTATTCTGTTTCAGAATTCCAACCATTGTTTCCTGTGGAGATCTAAGTTTTAAAATCTTGCATCCCCAATCATTCGCTTTACTTTCCAGCAGGGGTCTAAAAGCTTTTCTCTTAAGGTAACATATATCTTAATAGTCACAGTGAAGTCTGTTCATAGAATCCTGCATTGTGGTAACTCAACTAGCTTGTGGAAATACATCTCAAGTATGATACAAGTGTGTTTACCAATCTTCTTGCTTTAGTTTATTACATTTATAGAGCCTTTATCTTTCTTGTAACCCTTTAGGTTTTCAGCTGTAGGTGGTTTTCTTAGTGTTTTAAAATATGTGATTTTTTTTTTCTTAACTAGGAAAGACAATTACATTGATATTGTAAAGATAATAGGCAGAAAAGTTTGGGCCAAAATAATTATGATCACAAAAGCCCTCAAATCAAAGTTTCTTAGACCCTTTAAATTGAAAGCTTGGTTGGATGGAGGTAATATGCGATCCCTGTTTTATACTGTTGATGAGACTGTAATAGAAGACAGGGTTGCCAATCGCCAGCAAATTTACTGACAGTTTGTAAAAATCAGTGATTTTTTTTGCAACTGCAAGTAAATATCAGGGGCTGATAATTTCATGTTGTGTTGAATTTTTAAGTGTAAATCAAGCAAATTACTTTGTTATAGGTATTGCCAATGTTTCCATATCATGTTTATACTGTTCAATTATTCATTGTGTTAGTTTTCAATAGGAGTTCTGTAATTTCTCAGGTTGCCTGTAGAAAAATGTGCTCCGCCAGTAAATTTTCCATGTTTTGTCAGTAAAAAATGCTGCGGGAGGTTGGCAAACCTGATAGAAGAGGATATCTAGATCGTCTCTTAAACAGCATTGGGTTTATTTTAAAGCTAAGTTAGGATCAATATATTTTAAAGAGGATGGGGATATTTGTTTCTTTTTTGTATTACAGAAAAACAAGTCAATTGTCTAAAGGACTTATTAGCCCCCATTGTGGCTACTATGAGTTTGGTAGATGGCTGCACAGTTGCCACAGAGCTGCCAGTTTGCGTGACAACTGTGATTTGTGGGGATGATGAGAGAATCTCCCAGGGTTCAATTTGCTGAAGATTAGCAAAATCATGTTTAGTTCTAATAGGAAAGCTATTGTAACAAAAGGCGTGGGAAGCTAAGTGCTGCCATTGGGCACATGTACCAAGTCAAAAAAAAAGGAAAGGGTCACAAATTCACACAAATTCTTTAACTAAAAACAGCTGTGTGGACATGCGTTGTATGTCCAAAGAGTGAAGGGTTAAGCACAAGCTGAAATAGCAGCCATCAGCTTGTGTTTGTTTTTCTCAGCTGCCTCCCAGCTGTAAATTGAAAGTGATCCATTGGCTGTATATCCTCCGATCACTTGCACAGTGCGGCTGGGTGGTCCTCCAACCCCTACTGGACACCACTGCTATGTGGCTCCAAGGCTGTCCCACTCTTACCCTGAGGCTGGAACCACATCAGAGGGCTTCAAATTGGCAGGTGGGAGAAGACCATTGAATATCTTTTCCTTAAACGCTTCTGCATGGAATGCAATCAGAAGCCACAATGATTTTGTTACTTTCAGTTTAGAGCCATCATTCTCTGGCTGAAATAGCCAGGAAAGCATCTAAATGAGCAGCTCTCTGCTTATTTAAATGCTTTGGAGGGGAAGGGCCCAATGTCTCCACAAAGAGTACCTGTTACCTATCAAATGCTATCACATGGGGGTTTGCTAACCCCTTGTGATATCAATAAAGATAAATAAATAATAAAAAAAACATACACATACACAGAGCTACACTGTGCAGATTGAGGTTGTGTCTGTAAAAAAATCTAACCTCAGCTGTGTGCAGTGTGGGGAAGAGCAGCTCTGTTCAGTGCCAGCAGTCACCCTAGCCTCTTCCCTGCTTACTCCCTTTCCTCTGCCCTGCTGATCCCATTCTCTGCCTTACTGACCCCTGTCCTCGGCCTTGCAGACCCCTGTCCATGGCCTTGCAGACCCCTGTCCATGGCCTTGCAGACTCCTGTCTTCTGCCCTGCTAACCCTTGTTGACCACCCTGCTGAACTTGATTCTCCACCCCACTGACCCCTGTCCTCTGCTTTGTTGACCACTGTATACTCCTATGCTCCCATTCTCTGCCCTGCTGGCCTCTGCACACCCCTCTCTACAAACTGCTGACCCTATCTTCTGCCCTGCTGACCTCCCATCCTCTGCCCCCTGATATTTTTTTACTGTGCCCTCACATCAGACAGGCTAGAGCTGGTCCTGTTGTCAGATGCACCGAGTTTCCTGCTCTCATTTTCACTGGTAATTAACCATCTATTTGGACCTGCTAATTTAGAGGTGCAGGAATTGGGACTGATCTAAGGTGTGAAGTTGGAGGAATTTGGGTGGTTTAAGGTGTGAAGGGGGAGGAAATGAGGCAATTTGAGGTGTGATGGTAGAGGAATTGGGGAAATCAGAGGTGTGAAGGTGCAGGAATTAGGGTGATCTGAAGTGTAATGCCCCGTACACACGGTCGGACTTTGTTCGGACATTCCGACAACAAAATCCTAGGATTTTTTCCGACGGATGTTGGCTCAAACTTGTTTTGCCTACACACAAAGTTGTCGGAATTTCCGATCGCCAAGAACGCGGTGACGTCAAGCACGTACGACGAGACTAGAAAAGGCCGGTTCAGAACCAAGCGCGGCACCCTTTGGGCTCCTTTTGCTAATCTCGTGTTAGTAAAAGTTTGGTGAGAGATGATTCACGCTTTTTCAGACTCGTGGCTTTCAGATCATTTTCTGCCGTTCAGTTTGTGCTTGTGGGTTTGTATCTGCTCTTCAGTGCATGCAAGCAAGTTCCGTGTGACTTTAATTAGTCATTGTATTCTTGTTCGTTCATTACTGTTTTTCAGGTTGCTCTTCACAGGCCTTGCTGTTCTTCAGTGCGTTCTGTTACTTCGTTCTGAGCAGACGACCGTTTTCTAGCCATGTTGCGTATGCGTACTGCTCGTAGAGTTCGTGCTGTGCGGGGGCTTGGTGTTGGGGTCCTGACCTTGACACAAGTCCAGTCCATGAACAGGGTGGGGAGGAGTTCATGGACCAAGAATTGGTTGCTTCAGCGTGACCAGTTCTCTCATATGCCTTTGCTCCGTGAGATCCGTGAGAATAATCCTGATGATTTCAGGAACTTTCTCAGGATGACGGACCCCGTATTTCACCGTCTGTTGGCTTCGCTGACCCCTTATATTAGCAGGCAGGATACCTGCATGAGGCAAGCCATCACTCCGGAGCAGAGGTTGGTCGCTACCCTGCGGTATTTGGCAACAGGGAGAAGTCTGCAGGACTTGAAGTTCTCGACAGGCATCTCCCCCCAGGCTCTGGGGATCATTATCCCAGAGACCTGTTCTGCCATCATCCAGGTCCTGCAGAAGGAGTATATGAAGGTAAGATTTTTTTCCTTTAATGTCACATTTTATTGTATTGAATGTTTGCTAATATATTGTATTTCTTTCCTCATTGCCTAATTACCATGATTGGAATATGCAGTGAATGTCCCCTTTGTTCTCATGCATGCTGGATTTTTATGTAATTATTATTTTAGGTCCTTCATACATATTTGCCCTTCAATAACCTCCCCAGCATGGTGTCTCCTGGCCTATATTCACCTCACATAGTCACTTAACAATGTATTTTACCAGCTCCATAGTAGTGCTTTACCCCAAACACCTCCTAAAATGTTTTGAAATGTTATTTTTTCTTTAAATTCATGCAGAGTGCAAGAGGCTTTTTTTTTGTGGTGTCCCCAAATAATTTTTAGTAACCCTCCCTCCCCCAACTGCTAACTCAGCTGATCCCAATTCTCTATTTATCCTCAATCATCTATCTGCTGACTTTGCCAAACCCATACACACTATACCCATCTCTTTTGTGCTCAGATGTATGGATGAATTACCCAAAGCATGTAGTGCAAGGGCCTGTCTGTATACTTTCCAATGGTACTGTTTAAAGTTTTTGTATTCTATTATTATCTTGATAGGTAATAGCAGAATGTCCAAATGTCCTCAAATGTGTACAGTGTGTATTTATATCTTTGTATTATGACACTTCTTACCTGTCCAGTGGGCTGCCAATAGTGTAATTAAGGAGGGGCTGTTCCAAGTAATACCCATTATTTAGGCATTCATCTCTCAATGAAGTGAAGAGGGTTACCTGTCCAAGATTTCCACACACCCCATAATGTTAGAAATGGCCCATGAGAGGGAGGGGAGGGGGAATATGATAGGTGTACCTTATACTTTGGTGTTGTTAAATTCCCCTTACTAAATGCTATCTGGAGGTTGACCCATAATGTTTGTGTCTAATCTGCTTGCCATGTTTCTGAGCAAAAATAGTAATGTTTTATTTTTTCCCTCAACAGTTTCCTTCAACGCCACAGGAATGGCAGACTGTGGCCTCCCACTTTGCCCAGCGGTGGGACTTTCCTAACTGCGGAGGGGCAATTGATGGGAAACACGTCCACATCATCCCACTACCCAACTCGGGGTCATACTATTTCAACTATAAGGGGTTCAATAGTATAGTGATGTTGGCGGTGGTGTCGGCTGATTGCGACTTCTTGTATGTGGACGTGGGGAAGAATGGCCGGATGTCCGATGGTGGAGTCATCACCCAGACGGAGTTCTACAGGCGTCTCCAGAATGGCAGCTTGGACTTGCCATCTCCAGAGGACAATGTGGAAGGACTCCCATTTGTGTTCGTTGCTGATGAAGCGTTTGCGCTGGGGGACCACCTGATGCGGCCATTCCCGATGAGGACCCTCACCCCGGAACAGAGGGTTTTTAATTACCGGCTGGCCAGAGCCCGAAGAGTGGTGGAGAACACATTTGGAATCCTGGCCAGCCGGTTCTGCCTATTTATGACACCCATCCATATGGCGGAGTATAAACTGAACCATATTATACTGGCGTGCTGTATTCTCCATAACTTTTTAAGGACACTTTCGGCCAACTATGCTGGCTCAGTTGGGCCTGAGGCCGGAGTGATACCTGAAACACTGACGGCGCTTGAAAGCGGCCGTCCTGGCTTGCCCTCCCTGAGTGCCCGTGATGTCCGGTTACGCTACCTGGAGTTGTTTGCGGGTAGGGGGGCTATCAATATGCCAGCAAATCTGTGAAGCCTTTTTATAATAAAAAACAAAAAGAAATTCTTTGTGGACATTTACTTCTTGTGTTTGTTTTAGCTGACCCTGACAGAAATGTGTTGAGTGCAGAAATGGCGTGATTGTGTAACCTTATACAAAGCACTGTTGGCTGTTATTTACTAAATGCAAAAACACATTTCACTACAAGTGCACTTGCAACTGCACTGAACCTGCACTTGTAGTGCAAAGTGGATTTGCCCTTAGGAAATAACCCCCATTTTCCATGAAAACAGCAATTACATCACCCCGAAAGTGTTGTAGTGTTGAGACAATAATAATCCACACATTCTTGATGAACCAACTTTTTTATACCTGCACAATCACATGTGCATTTACCAAAGGTTTTTAAAACAAAACAACATGTTTGTTGTATAACAATTTTTTGGGTGGCATTATCAAAAATAGAAATGTCCATTTACGCTAAAACAGGCCTGTGTAAAACCAAGAAGAAAGACAAAAAACTTGAACTTACAAAGTTCACATTAGGTAAAACCTGAAGGCAATATCAGACATCAGTATTTAGGAACTGTGGTTGATATTGCGTTCAGATGGGGGGAAATCACCCCTGGAAAAGCCAAATTTGGAAGATGCACAGCAATTTACGAATGTCAACATGTGCTAGCTGCCATCACGGGTGATCAAGGGACGTGTTTTGGGGGAGCAAGCCCTTCCTCACCGCTACTTTATAATTGAGGAAGGGGTTGCACCCCCAAAACGCGTCCATTGATCTCCCGTGATGGCAGATAGCACATGTTGGCACACTGTGTGCATCCTCCAAATTTGGCTTTTCAAAACATTGCAAAAAGATTTAAAACATTGTTCCACAATCCAAAAAGTGATTTTGTGGGGTTTTAAATTCGCCCCAAAACATCAATGATGTTATTATTTCTTTTAATCGCATCATTGATTTTTGTCTTTAGGTTCTCCAATTCCAAATTACACCCCATGATCTCCCCGATCAGCATCTGGGCACTTTCGGATGTGAAAGGATCTCGATCACCTAAAAAGAGAGAAACCAAACAAAAACAGGTATCAAAAATCTGCCAGCATCCATCTCTTACCTGAGTCTGTGGTCGCAGACACTCACCTGTTGTGGTGGCAAGTTCAACCACATCTTCTTCCTCCTCCTGTTCTTCTTGGGATGGTGGTATTTACCCTTCTTCCCGAGGTGGGGGTTCTCTGTTCTCCTCGGTTGAGGGGTGTCCTCCGAGTCTTCTCTCCCCTATGTAAAACAAAAATGGTATAATTAGCACACAGATATTTGATGGAAGAACTATAAATAGGAAACATTGCTTGGAAGTGGGGTACAATTGTCTATTTTAGCAGAGTTCCAAGATGTCGCTTTTTTATTGTCCTTTGCCAACCTGCAATACTTTACCTGTTTAGTACAAGCTTCACAGATGGAGACCCCCCTATAGTATACACTGGAGCACCTGTGTGCCCCCCCTAATAAAAATGGTGTTCTTGTGTCCCACACTAGTGCTCCAGCGTCCAGATGTGAAAACAGCTGTTGAGTGTCCTCTCCTTACACAGAATCTAGTTTGCATTTCATTCTAGTAACAAAACCATCTACACAACCAAATATTTTTCATCCAAGTAGGCCCTAAAAAATGTGGGCAAATGCATATGGCAGAAACAATGTTGTTTTAGAGGGTAAAAAAATTTTTTGTAGACGAACGAATAATGGGCCCATGAACATTAAAGTTGACAGTTTAAACTGTACAATTAAGATAAGCATATGGAGCAGCACGAACGTAATAAAGACAAAAATAATAGGAACACAGCACAACTACTTACTTTTTTGCAGCACTCTCCGGATCTTTCGGTACTGCTCGGGCTCTCTTAATTTTAGGTCCGACCACCGCTTCCTGAGCTGATCTTTCGATCGTCGTGCCCTGAAGTTTCTGTGCAGACTTTTGATCACTTTAGCAATGATTTTGGCCTTTCTGATGTTGGGGTGGGGGTAA
Source organism: Aquarana catesbeiana (assembly GCF_042186555.1). Lineage (NCBI taxonomy): Eukaryota > Metazoa > Chordata > Amphibia > Anura > Ranidae > Aquarana > Aquarana catesbeiana. Next base: position 349,000,656 of record NC_133327.1, on the reverse strand, counting down.
GGTCCATACTTGCCGTCATAGTCGGCCTTCTTCATGATGTCCACCATCTCCAACATCTCCCCAAAGGACATATTTGTCGCCTTAAATCGTCTCCTTCTGGATCGGGACGTTTCCGGATCCGGGCTTTCCTCCTCCTCCTCCTCATTTCTAGAATTAGCACGCACCTGCTCTAACTCCGCCATGTGCTCTTCACCCACTGCGGGAATAGACTAGAAAGAACGTCAGGGGCGGGCGGAGTTACACGCATGCGCAGTGTGTATTAAGCGTAACACGTGTGCGTAGTACGTACGATCTGTGAGCGGAGGAAGGAGCATTGGACGCGCCGATCGTAAGAACGAAGGTAAGAGACAAACTTGTGCCTATACTGCTTCTATATTGAGGCCTATATTGTAACAAGATTAGGAGAGTTTTATCTGACATTAGGCTTTGTCTTGTGTTGTGTCTTGCAGTGAACATGGATATGCTACTGAAAGACAATGACTTCATGTCAGTATTCCTAGATATGTTAAGGGAGCTGCCATGTCTTTGGGAGGTTAACCACCCATATTACAAGAACCAAGCAAAGAGGAAGGCAGCACTGGGGCAATTGTGTGAAATTGTGAAGCAGGTGATCCCCACGGCAGACATCACATATTTGAAGATCTTAATTGGTGGCCTGAGGAGCACATATCTAAGGGAGCGCAAGAAAGTCCTGGATTCGCAGAGATCCGGAGCAGCAGATGACATCTATGTCCCCAGGATGTTGTACTACGACAGGCTGCATTTTCTGGCAGGCCAGACTGAACCCAGGCCATCCCCCTCCAGTCTTCCTTCCACGCTTCCTTCCCCCCCTGGCTGAGGCTTCTGACGCCCAACCTGGGCCTTCCAGGCCGCATGTGGAGGAGCCCAGATTGAGCCAGGTATAGCATTCCTCTAAATATTTCTGCTTGTCCAATCAATGATGTTACCTAGATGTTAGTTGGGAGTACTAATTTAGGATTGTGATTGAGGAAGCAAAAACTAAAACCATGTCCCTTTTTCATACACAGGGAAGTCTCAGCCAGGAGGTGGCCGGGCCGAGCCGGCTGGCTGATCTGCAGGTCCCTCCACTCCCCCTGGAAAGAGAAAGTGGCAGGAGGAGGAGTGCCCTAGAGGAGGCTGCCAGAGGACTCTTTTGGAGGGCTACAGAGGTCCTGGGAGCACCACACACCGTGGAGGATGACATTGCTGCCACCATTGCCTATAAAATGCAGAGGATGGAGGAGGGCCAACAAGCCATGTGTGAGTCGCTCATATTGGAGGCTCTTAACAAAGGTATGATGGGCCTAATTACAGCTCAGACACACCTTTGCGATGGTCCTCCTCCTCCTCCTGCAGGTCCTCCTCCTCCTCCTGCAGGTCCTCCTCCTCCTCCTCCTCCTCATCCAGGTCCTCCCAGTCCTCCTCCTCCTCCAGGTCCTACTACTCATCCTGCCACATCTCCAACAGCACAGCCACAGCCCGGAAGGAAGTGTGGAAGGAAGACCAGAAAGTGAGGACCCTGGATCCAGTCTGGTCGGCCAAAAAATGCAGCCTCTTGTGGTACCACAGCCTGGGGACACACATGTCATCTGCTGCTTTCCAGATCTCTGCGACTTCGGGACCAGACTGCCCTCCCTTACATATGGACTCCTCAGGCCACCAATTTTGATGTTCAAGAATTGATGTCTGCCCTGGGGGTCCCAGGCTTCGCTAATTTCTCCTGTTGATCCAGTGTTGCCTTCCTCTTTGTTTGGTTCTGATCCCTTAATAAAGGATTTTTGTTTTGAATTATACTCTCCTACGTGTTTTACTTCAAAAAGGACAGTTTGTTTGTGAGGATTCAGGTACATGTCAAATATACAATGTGAAATGAACAAGGGACACCAACACCAAACAATCTCCTTGAGATTAAATAATACAAAATATCAACGGTGTTGGGGTAACTTGACACACAAAACACACACAAAAATATTCTGGAGTAAAAATAAAAATAACATTGAACAAAGATCAGCCTTGGAAAAAATACAAACATTAAATCTAAAAAAAAAAGAGGCTTAAAAACGGAATTTCCGACAACACGCTCCGATCGGACATTTTCCATCGGAAAATTTGACCGTGTGTACATGGCATAAGAGTGTAGGAATTGGGTTGATCTGAGGTGTGAAGGTGTAGGAATTAGGGCTGATTTGAGGTGTGAAGGTGTAGGAATTTGGGCTGATCTGAGGTGTGAAGGTGCAGGAATTTAGGTGATCTGAGGTGTGAAAATGCAGAATTTGGACTGATCTAAAGGTGTAAAGCTGCAGGAATTGGGGCTGGTCTGAGAAGTGATGGTGCTGGTATTGGGGATCATCTGAGGTGCAGGAATTGGGTAATCTAAGTTGTGAAGGTGCAGGAATTGGGGCTGATCTGAGATGTGAAGCTGGAGGAATTGGGGTGATCTGAGGTGTGAAGCTTCCGGAATTGGGCTGATCTGAGGTTTGAAACTGCAGGAATTGGCGTGATCTGAGGTGTGAAAGTGCAGGAATTGGGCTGATCTGAGGTGTGAAGGTGCAGAACTTAGGCTGATCTGAAAAGTGACGGTGCAGGGATTGTGGGTGAACTGAGGTGTGAAGGTGCAGGAATTGTGGCTGATCTGAGGTGTGAAAATGTAGGAATTGGGGCTAATCTAAGGTGTGAAGGTTCAGGAATTGGGCTGATCTAAGGTGTGAAGCTGCAGAAATTGGGGCTGGTCTGAGAAGTGAAGGTGCAGGAATCGGAGCTGATCTGAGATGTGAAGCTGGAGGAATTGGGGTGGTCTGAGGTGTGAAGCTGCAGAAATTGGGCTGATCTGAGGTGTGATGGTTCAGGAGTTGGGCTAATCTGAGATGTGAAGGTGCAGTAATGGGGCTGATCTGATGTGTGAAAGTGTAGGAATTGGGGCTGAACTGAGATGTAAAGGTGCAGGAATTGGGGCTGATCTAGGGTGTGAAGGTGCAGAAATTGGGGCTGATCTAAAGTATGAAAGTGTAGGAATTGGGGCTGATCTGAGGTGTGAAGGTGAAGGGATTTGCCTGATCTAAGGTGTGTAGCTGCAGGATTTAGGGCTGATCTTAGTTGTGAAGGTGCAGGATTCGGGCCTGATCTGAGAAGTGATGGTGCAGTAATAGGGGCTGATCTGAGGTGTGAAGGTGCAGGAATTGGGGTATGATCTGAAGTGTGAAGGTACAGGAATCGGCACTTGTGCTGACTCAATCCATTGACACATTGCAGCTTGGCCCCGATCCCCACTCTCTCCTCACAGGCTGTGATTGACAGCATCAGGAGCCAATGGTTTCCTCTGCTGCCTCCATGTCCAGTGAGGAGAGAGAGCAGAGAGAGCCACTGCTCTTGGGCACAGCACTGGATCAACAACCGGTAAGTATTTATGGAGGGGCTGGGTGTGTAGCAAAACACAGAAGGTTTTTTTTACCTCATGGCAGAGAATTTATTAAGGAAAAAACTTCTACCTTTGCAACCACTTAAATGTAAACATCCTGAAACGTGAAGCAGAGAAGGCTCATGTAATGACATTATTGGAAATTGTCAGATCTCCGTATACTGTATATGAAAGGCTCAAAATAAGCCGCATAATATTACAAACCCCCTAAGAAATCACAAATTAGGTACATACGATTTGCTAAAGCAAGACTTTGAGTACTGCCATATTTCAGCCCCTGCACATGGAAACATACTGTAGATATTGAAGCCCGCCACAATGACTTTATGCTCAGCTCCTGGGCTATAAAACTGATGATAGGGGGCAATCTGGAGCAGACCCCACAAATTTATTAATCACAGAAAAACATCTTATATCTGTATTGGTTGACCTGATACCAGAAAATAAATGCTTTTTGTAAGGTAATGTAAGAATACAATTACACAATCACATAAAAACAAACACCCAAATGGGTAGACGAGGGTATATACTAAGCATCAAAGAAAAAAAATTGAATCAATAGAAAATTCGCTAATAATAAACATAAGCCTGAGTGTGCTGCTATACTAGTCTGGTATAAATAAACAAAAGGGTAATAAATAAAATGCAAAAAAAAAGATAAACTAGAAAACAAATTATTTACTCATAACATTGGCATATACATTAACCCAACCCATTAATCTTCCTCCCTCTAACTAGTAAGAAATACATTCACATCCCTACCTATGGTTTAATTCACAAGGAACCCTGGCATGCAACCTATGAATCCAAAATGTTTATCTCTATATTAATCACCTTAAACTGAAATCCTGCAGTGTCTAGTGTTAGTAAAATTCAAGGTAATTATATGTGTTATATGTGCCCCTATTTACTTCTTGAATAGATGTGTAACATGCCATGCAGCTACAATTCTCACTAGCACAGAGATTTAAACTCCAGTGAAGCCCTTGCCTAGACCTGGCCATATGCATGGTAATTCAATTGCCTGATAAAACTTTAGATTTCAACTGCAGTCAAAATCACAAAGCAATTTAGGACACAAAATGCTGGTTCTGAAGAAGGTTAAATCAAAATTATCCTGATCACAAGTGGCAGAACAACCCAATTGCTTCTGGCAAGATTGTTGTCATTTAATCCCATTTTGATTCCAAGTCAATCCAATTGCAATTAAAATTTCACAGGTTGGATTGACAAAGCTCCAGTTTTTGTCTCCACTGTCGATTGAACTGGCCGATCAAACTTGTGTGTTGTATCTTGCTTAGTTTCTGCCAATTACTTTTGATCATATTTGCAGATGAGAGGACTTCTAAAAGGAAATCTCTTAGCATTAAATTGATTTAACCACTGGTGTAGCCCTTACCTTACATGTCCCCACTTCAGAAAATTAAATCACATGGTCAAATTAATCAACCTTGTCTAGGACAGGACAGTTACAATCAATTTAAACAGTTACTAGATCCTTTTTTTTAAAGGTGTTTAAAAAGATTGGCAAGTAAGCAGTCCTTTACAATAAACTGTTTCACAATATTCCAATATTCCACAATATTCCAGACCCAGGAAGATTTCAGACAAGTATTCAATATGAATCTAAAACTATTTCCAAACAATAACACAAAATTACAGTTATTTTATATTAAACAGGAATAGGGTGTGGTTTTTGCTCAGTCAAGAGGCTAGAGATAATCCCCTAATAACGGCTTGTTTGATTATTTTGCTGAAGAAAAAACATTTTTCTTTTTTTTCTGTAAATGCAGACAATTGAAGAAGACAATTGCATGGAAGCATACAGTTAACATAGCAACAAATTGGTCTATCTCTCTGCATAGAGATTTGCACTATAAAAAAATCATGTCCCTATAAAAATCCAATTGCAAGACTGCAAATTCTACAAAGTAGGTCCTAACTTTTCTATCTTTGGTTTAATTAGATACCTTTAGTTTAATTTAGGACAATATTAAACACAATATCAGCAATTTAAGAATTCATTTTCAGACTGTCAGCATTGAAACATAGGGACAGATTTAGGTTACTATATAGTTTAGATCACAAAAATGTATTTCGTTTTTCATTAGTAGGGATGAGCTTCAGGCTTGTGTTGAACATGAATTTAACCATTTTGCAGCGGTAGCACAACAGCCACAAAATGACAATTGGACATATTTGAGGAATAATGTCACCCAGCATCCCCACTGTAGCAGAGGAAGCAGAGAGAGAACATTGTGGGCCACAGTAAGTTGGGGCACAGTAAGTTGGCGTGTTAGTGGGTCATTGTGATAGACATGGATATACAACACTAGATGACATGATTGTTGTTTATATCGGGGGACTTTTTTTTTCTAGTTTTTTTTTTGGCTTTTAAAATATTTTTATTGAATGATAAGAAATATTGTAAAAAAAGTTCTTCAGGAGATTCAAAAAATATAGAGTAACAAACATAGAAACATCTGCTATCAAAGAGTATTTTCAGGGTCAAACATCATCTGGGTGGCTCTGCCACGAGTGCAATGGATCGTCGTGAGGAAATTATACTTGTTATAGAAATGTAAGGCACAGTGACAACTGGTTTAATAAGCCACCAGTTGCCCCGAAACCCCGACACCCCATATAGGTTCAGACTGTGCTAGGGCATCGAGGCCTTCCGGCCTCCGGTTGTTGATCAATTCAAAGTGCACTCACAGGAGGTAATGGGAAAACAATTGGTAACCTGTTAGGAGAATTACCCTCAGGTACCTTAATAGAAATGCCTAAGGACATCTGAACTTGTACAATGTAACTAACATTAACAACTTGTACCAAAAACAAACTAGTACAATTGTGAGAGGAAGAGGGATTTTTGTTACGTTCATAACCCAACATCCCACCAGCAGGTGCTGATAGGAAAGATGGGAACAGGGATAGAAAAGAGGAGGGAGAATTAGAGAAATTGAAGTAGAGAAAGAGGGAAGGAGCAAGAAGGGAGTATGAGGGTAAGGGTGCTGGCTTCAAGGAGAGCTAGAGGATGTAAGAAGGCTCACATCTGGAGGATCGCCAGTGCGTAGGAATGGACCTGGGGTTAAAGAGAAACACCAATATATCGAGCCCAAGGTTCCCAGACTTGTTTAAAGTTCTCGAGTTTGTCAAGGATGGTATTAGAGGTTTTTTCCTGATACATGATCCAGGAAATTTTTTGTTTGGTTAAATGGAAAGAAACCTTTGGGGACTTCCAGGCCCGAGCTATTGTTAGTTTAGCTCCAATGAGGATGTAGTGGATCAGAATTTGGGTGTATTTTGGGAGTTTGGGAATTTTCTGGTTTAGGAGGGCTACTAGTGACTTTGGATTAGGTGAAAAAGTTTGTTCCAATAACCTCTGATTCTGGGACACTCCCATAAGGTATGGAGGAGAGATCCCAGGTAACCACATCCCCTGAAGCATAGGGGTGAGGACTGTGGATAAAATTTAGCTAGACATGTTGGTACCAGGTACCAGCGGGATATGACCTTGAGGTCTGCTTCAATTAAGGAGATGTTGAGGATCCCCTTGAAAGTGCTTGTGAAGAAAGAGTGCCAGGTGTCCAAGTCCCAATCGAACTCAAGATCTCGTTCCCAGCTCTGGATGTATGTTGCTTTCTCCAGTGGTTCAGCTAAGGCTGAGTAAATCTGGTGGAAGCGAAATTTTTCTGAGGAAGGCATTTCAAGTTTCGAGGTGCAGTGACTTAATTTAAGGGGGCCACTCGAGTTAAAGACGTGCCCTATTTGATAGAGACCCTTATCAAACCACCACTGAAATGCCTTGATAACCATCCCTGGAGGGAATAGCGGATTATTGAAAATGTGGGCTAAGGGGTGCCACCTGGATGTTATGGTGTTTCATTTATGTAGTGAGTCGCATAATGCCATTGGGTGAGATAGGGTAGGGGATAGGATCTATGGGGGCGCCATATAAGGAAATCCATAGTAAAATTAGGGATAGTCTATATCCTGATAGCCTGTCTTTCCATTCCTATCCAGTCAGGTTTAGGGCCTCTGGAGTATATGGCTGAGATTTGGCTTAGTTGTGCTGCCTGGTAGTACCACCAGAGATTGGGCAGTCCTAAACCTCCTTTCTGTCTGGGTCTAAAGAGGGTCTTTTTAGGAAGTCTGTGATTTGATTTGCCCCATGTAAATCGGATTATCGATGACTGTAGGTTATTGATATGGAGTTTGGGTACCGGTATGAGGAGAGAGCGAAAGAGGTATAGTAACCTTGGAAGGAGGGTCATTTTATTGGCATTGACCCTTCCTAGCCAGGACAATTTGTGTAGTGACCATTGATCGAGATCATTCTTAAGCTTCTTGAACATGGGTGGGTAGTTATATTTATAAAGTTGGTCTATATTGGTGGTCAGGTGGATGCCCAGGTATGGGATGGAGGTAGCACTCCAAGAGAAGGGGAAATGGTTCCATAGTCTATTGACTAAGGATGGGGGAGAAGAAACATTGAGGGCGACAGATTTAGACATATTAACTTGCAACCCTGAGACCTGTCCAAAATTGTGAAGGAGTTGTAAGACATTAGGGGTTGAGATGAGAGGGGAGCTGATGAAGAGGAGGACATAGTCCGTGAAGAGCGCGCATTTGTGCATTGTAGGGGCACATTTGACTCCGTGGATGTCTGGGTGATCTCTAATAGAAATAGCTAAGTTTCTATTGCGATGGTAAAAAGGAGGGGAGATAGTGGGAAACCCAAAGGATCTGAGAGGTGTCCTTGGAGTCTGATCTGTGCTCTGGGCAGTGAATAGAGGGCCTCAAGAAGGTTGAGAAGATTTGAGCCAAAACCCCACCTTTCTAAAGTGCTAAATAGGTATGGCCAGGTGACAGTGTCAAAGGCCTTTTGGAGGTCAATGTATAAGAGAAAGCCTTCTTGTGGTGGATTGCCATCCCAGCCTGACTTCAGTAGGAATATGATATCTACTTCCCCTCTTATCTGGTCCAGACCCTGTCTCCCTGGGATGAAGCCAACCTGGTCTTTATGTACATAGGACCCTATGAAGGATTCTAATCTGTTGCCTAGAATTTTCTTCATTAATTTTAGATCGTTGTTAATTAATGGTATGGGTCTATAATTGCTCACTAGGCTTTGGTCCTTGCCAGGTTTGGGGATGGCAGAGATGTAAGCTAAATTAGCTGCTGAGTCTAAGGGCGAATCCTTGTTAAGGGAATTGAAAAACCGGACCAGATAAGGAGATCAGTAAAGGTCTTATAATACTGTGTCGAGAAGCCATCTGGGCCTGGGGCTGAACCTCTTTTCAGCTCTTTTATGACCTTTCTGACTTCCTTTTTCAGAAATGGGGGCTTCCATTATAGATGGATGTGAGTCAGAGATTTTGGGGAGAGAGATGTTGTCTAGGAAAGTGTTGAGTGTATGTGTACTACTGGGGTTAGATCCTGAGTATAGATTTGAGTAAAATGAGTGGAATGCTTCTAGGATCTGTTTGGGGTTTTGGGTCAGGGTACCGGCTAGTGATTTAATTTTGGGCAGGGCGTGAGTTCTGTGCTTAGGTGAGAGCTTCGCTGCAAGTTAGGGGCCAAATTTGTCTGAGTGGAGATTTGAGATCTGAGTGGAGAATCTACCGCTCACCCATCTTAGGTGTTTTGCAGCGCTTGAGGTAAGGGCCGTATTCTACCTGCATCCAGCTGAGCTAGAGATGTGGGTGTGGGGTTGTTTTTGTGTGTCTTACTCATGGATTGAAAGTTTTTCTCTAAATTGATTATGTCTATTTGTTTTTCACGTTTCAGGCGTGATGCTAGCTGGATAAATTTACCCCTCATGACCGCGTTATGGGCTCCCCATAACGAGCTTGGAGATATGTTCAGAGTATCGTTAATGCAGAAGTAGAGGAAATATTCCAGTAGATCTCTTTCGAGCATAGTACAGTGCACTGTGTTGGAGAGGAGAGTCTCATTAAGGTGCCACTGTGGGGGACGTGCCTGGTTCAAAAAAACAATGATTTTAAGGGAGACTAAGGAGTAATCTAACCAGGGAACTTCACTTATAGTGGCCTGAGACAATAAGTGGATTTCTGAAGTAAGTAGGAAAATATGATCTATGCGTGCGGATGCCCTATGAGGTGCAGAGATATGTGTATATAATCCTTAGCGGTAGGATGTAATTCCCCCCCCAAGTGTCTATCATGCCTAGGTGAAAGAGCCGGGCTATACGGAGGTGGGTTCTGCCTTGTGTTGATTTATCTAGAAGGTTATCAAAGGCGACGTTTGAGTCGCCGCCCGTGATCACCTTACCTTCAAGGTGGGGGCATAGGAAGGTCAGCATGGATGAGAAAAAGGAAGCTTGGCCTTTGTTTGGGGCATAGTAAGAAATTAGGGAGAATAGGCCACCATCTATATAGCCTTTGACCAGAATGTACCAGAATGTACCGTCCTTCACTGTCCTTGATGGTTTGAGAGAGAGTGAATGGGTTTGGAGATAAGGACGGAAACCCCTCTTTTTTTATCATCTGCATTGACTAGGAAATAGATAGGGTAGTTTCGGTGCAGAAAGGTGGGGTTAAAGCTCTTCGAGAAGTGGGTTTCCTGGATTAGAATGATGTCTAATCCCCTAGAGTGGTAGTTATGGAAGGCCTTACGTCTTTTAATCAGGGAATTCAAACCTTGTGTGTTATGAGATGCTATCTTAAGGGACGCCTGTTTAGGGGTAGTGTCAGCCATGGTATGAGGGGGTGAGTGCGAATGTATGCATATATTTCTTACCAGGTCCATTCAAGTAGGTGTACATGTCCGGGGAGATTGGAGCAAGCCTAGGATCCGAGAAGACTTGATTTGGAGAGCTCTCCTTGAAGGCAGCTGGTGAGGGGAGAAAGAAGGGCAGAGGAAGTAAGGAAAGACCAGAAAGTGAGAAGAGAAAGGAGGAGATTGAGAGAAGACAAGTCCAGTGTATTAGATATCCTGGACTCTCTGTAAGCAGGGTTGGCCAGCCAAAACATTCTCCGAAGCCCTATAAATTGTAGGGATCGGTTTAAGGGCAACCCTAAAAGGGGTTGCATTCCTGGGGTCACCAGGGGAGGATAACTCCTCAAGGTCACAGCAGGTGGAGTGGCAAGTGGCCCCACTCCAGCCTCAGAGCCCCTTGAAAAACAAAGTTAAGGGAGGACCCCGGGTAGGGATAAACAAATATCATGTAGGGGTTGCAAATGTACTAAACACAGAAACATATATCTCCTGATCTGTGTCTACATAACAAACATTTAAATCAGCCTTAAGGCAACAGTAACAAGGAGGGGAAGGAGGGGAAGGGGTAGGGGATAGGAGTAGTAGGGCTGGGGGGGGGGGGTAAGGGAAGGGGGATTAGATAAGGGTTAGGGGGGAGGGGAAATATATTTGTGGGATGTAAACTGTACCAGTCCTTTCAGTCCTAGTCTATGTCTTAAATGAAAAACTGCAGCCTTCGTGGAAAGGTGAGTAGTATAGAATAGTGGACCTTGGAATAAAATGAAAAAGGAAAGGATTAGGGGAGGGGGTGGAGATAATGGTATAGTTGCCTAGGGGGGACCAGTCCAACAGATCCAGAAAAGGACCAAGTGAGTGTAGGAGTAGCCACTACACCATCGGGGGTTACGGCTAAATCGGAAGGATTGGAGTCGGCCCAGGCACTCATCTTGGGGGAATAGAGTCACAATGTCTCTTCGATTGCTGTTTCACCCACAGCGGAGTAAGGGGGCTGTTCGGTGGAGGCTCTTGGAGGAGCTTGGGCGGTTCTCCGTCTGGTGAGGAGGTAGTTCCTGTGAGATGAACCCGAGTTGAAGGAGTAGACGTTCACCGTTTTGAAAGTTGGTGAAGCTGTAGGATTTTTCTTTTTACTGGAACTGCAGGCAGAAGGGGAGGGCCCATCTGTATTTTATCATTTTCTGGGAGAGAATGTCAAGGAGAGGTTTGAGGGATCTCCTCTTTTGAATTGTGGCGGGAGAGATATCCGCAAAAATTTGGATTTTATTGCCATGTATGTTGATTGTCCAGATTGCAAGATTTCTTCATGATTTCCTCCTTCACCCTGTAGAAATGGGGTTTCACCACAATGTCCCGTGGGAGACCATCTTGGCGGGGGGGGTTGCAACGCTCTGAGGGCCCTATCCAATTGAGCCTGTGATCCTGAATATCTGGGATAATATCCTTTATAAATGATTTGACGGTGTCTTGTATGTCACTGATAGATTAGGGTACTCCTCTGATGTGGAAATTGTAACGTCTGCTCCTATTCTCTGAATAATCTATTTTGGAGAGAACAGTTTCAAGTTGTTCTTGTAGTGTCTGGATGCATGTGGTGTTGTGATTCATGGGTGCTGCAGAGTCATCTATAGCCTGTTCAATTGCATCCATTCTGGCCCCCAGGCTCTGTAGGTCTGCTTTAATTGAGGATGTAATCTGCATTGCATTTTGTGCTAGGCCAGCAGCCAGCATGTCAGAGAAGCTGCTTAATAGCTGGGCCATTTCAGGGGGGTGATTGTGTAGCATGGGAGAGGCCTGTAGTGAATCAGCCAGGCTGTTAGGAGTGTTAATCAGGGTTGAGTGTGGGATGCCTGCCAGTGATCTGCCCAGAAGTGATTCAGTGGAGGCTGGGGAGGCAAGAAAGCCCTGATTGTTACTCACAGAGGTGGAAACAGGCAAGGGAGGGGAGGCGTAACTAGAAACTTCAGGGCCTCTGTGCAAGAAACCATGAAGGGCCCCTGCTAGGTCTACAAAAGATCTCAGGCCATAGAAGCAAAGTAAAGAAAGTCATACGCTTGAGCAGGCATACACATGTATAAAATATACATGTGTGCGTGTGTGTATATATATATATATATATATATATATATATATATATATATATATATATATATATATATATATGAAAATCAGATTGGAGGGGGAGGAAGTATAGGGATTATGGCGGTGCCAAGAGAAACCGTTTCTCTTGGCACCGCCATAATCCCTATACTTCCTCCCCCTCCAATCTGATTTTCAAACTACTGGGATGAGGTGTCGTATTACATCAAGGGTTGCTCAGCCAAACTCCTAAATATATATATATATATATATATATATATATATATATATATATATATATATATAAAAATATTGTTACATAGTGCGAATCCCCCTTACTTCAGGGTCCACAGGGAGCCTGCCTTTGCAGCAGGGTCCCCAGAGATCCCCCTCTTACATCAGGGTCCCCAGAGAGCCTCCCTACTTACATTAGGATCCCCAGAGAGTCCCCCACCTTACATCATGGTCCTCAGAGAGCCCCCCTGTACATCAGGGTCATCAGAGAGCCTCTCTTTACATCAGGGTCCCCAGAGAGCCTGCCTTTGAAGCAGGGTCCCCAGAGAGCCCCCCTCTTACATCAGGATCCCCAGAGAGCCTCCCTACTTACATTAGGATCCCCAGAGAGTCCCCCACCTTATATCAGGGTCCTCAGAGAGCTTCTCCTTACATCAGGGTCCCCAGAGAGCCCCACCTTACATCAGGTTCCCAAGAGAGCCCCCCCTTACATCAGGGTCCCCAGAGAGCCCCCCTTACATCAGGGTCCCCAGAGAGCCCCCCTTACATCAGGTTTCCCAGAGAGCCCCCTTACATCAGGGTCCCCAGAGAGCCTTATTTACATCAGGGTCCCCAGAGAGCCCCTCTTACATCAGAGTCCCCAGAGAGCCCCCCTTACTTCAGGGTCCCCAGAGGCCCCCCTTTACATCAGGGCTCCCAGACAGTCACCCCCCTTCCAGAGGTTCCCCTGTACCTGGCTGGTCTCCGCTGTGGACTTGGACCCCCAGCACATCTCTGTACCCCCCACCTGGGGGGAGGTGGAAGGCGTCGATCGTCAGCGCTATGGTGTCCATGGGCCGCGGGATCTCCCTGGGGCTTGTAGTTCTCTCTCTGAATGTATCCACTGAGGAGGGGAGGGGCCTCTAACCCGGGCATGTATCATCAAGAGTGTAGAAGCAGAGTGACTCAATGAAGAGTAAGGCCGATACATGTCCGGGTCAGAGGCCCCTCCCCTCTCCACTGTATACATTCGGAGAGAGAACTACAAGCCCCAGGGAGACCCCGCGGCTCGGGGATACCATAGAGCTGCCGATTGCTGCCTCCCACCTCTCCCCCTGCATGTTAAACGGACAGCCAGGGGTGCTGGGGAGATGCCTGGTCTTGGGGCCCCCCCCACAGCGGCAGAACGGCAGGGCCCAATCGCAAGTGCGACTGCAGCGACCCCTATAGTTCCACCACTGCTCACTGCCACCCCCTTTGCAAGGTACTTTACCAGTATTGAAGGCATGTTGCCTGGTGCAGTTCAGTAGAGGGCCCGCCTGCTCACTACCCCACCCTGGTCAAAAGCCTGGGCAAAGGACAAGGGTCTTTTATGAACTTGTTGTTAAATGCTACTGGCCCATTAGGGAAACCAACAGCAAAAAAGTAGTGAAAATCCAGCTGGGGTCTTTTTTGGTGGTACTGCAAATTTTAAACAAACACTGTCATTTTATAATACATTGTACTGCTCTGTAACTTCCCTTGCAGTTTTAAGACATCCTCAAAACATGTTTGCATATTTTAATGTTTCCCTGCAATAAACAATCCTCTCTCCACTGAATGGTATTTTTTTGTATTGGTACATGGTCCCCATGGTGTTGCTCAATTACACGTGCCCTTTTTAACAAGTTCATGCAAACTGGCCTTGAATCTTTTGACTGCCATAGACTTTAAGGAGCATTAGTGGACTTTTTTGCTGGATTCCTCCTTTGAACCTCCCTTGAACCGATCTTTACAGCATTGCTGACACTATCGACAATGCATTATCAAAACCAACATTACAGGAGACTGAAAAAGGCTATTGCAAAAACCTACCAATGATTGCTCACTTGTACCAAAAAATTGTCATGGAGTGTTTAGATTAAACAAAAGCCTCCTACAGACTACTTGTATGTAAAAAAAAGCCTGTCTGCTGTTTGCAACATGAGCCTGAGACTGCTCATGTTGCAAAAGATGGTTAGAAAGGTTGTATGTTAGTGCATGTTTTTCACAGCTTTTATGCCCTTAATCTAATCCCTGTTTACATACCATTATATACAGTATAGTATACTGTTTATATAAAGTATGGTATGTTTCAATCCAAAACTTTTTTAAATTATTTTAAATTATTTGGAATAACTGGTTTAACCATCTGATTTTTTTTAATTACCATATGTTTGCCATTAGAAGACACAAACGTAAGAAAGGTAAAATGTCTTCAAAATGAGAGAAATTCTCTTCTAGACCACTAACAATGGAACACATATCCTCGTTGGAAGATTTCTCCTCTATTCCTGTTTTAGTAACAACTTAAACCTTTGTATTTTGTACAACTTTTAGAACCTGGTACAGTGGTCACCAGAACAAATTGAAAGGGTGAATCTCCCTGGCATGGATACAGATAGTAATGTAAACGTGACATCGTTTTAATTCCCAACTACTAAAAATCTGACCTGAGATACACTCTATTTGCCCTATTCTTAAAGTGCAGTTTGTTAGCTCAAAATCAAATAAATCTTTAATCACACATTAGTAGCTATGTATAATTTTAGCAAAAAAAACCTGAATAATAATATAGCATACGTTTGTGGTGCCCACCAGAGAATCCTCTGGTCCTCTGACTGGCCAGTCTGAACTCTGCTTGCTAAACTGGGGCACACAATATTTTCCTAAAGGGTTAATATAATCAGTCTAAAATGAACATTGGTTTGAACACCATCATTTGTCAACAAGGTATTGACTGATAAAGCTATAATGTTTAGATTTTAGTTGGGTACAAAATAAAGTTGCCATACTTAGTTTATAGATTCACTTCCATTAAAGGAGTTGTAAAGGCAGAGGTTTTTTTATCTTAAATGACTTTTTTTCATTTAGAAATGTCATTTTGCTGTCAGACTGTTCTAAACACGGGAAACATGCGCCCCTTTACAGGCATACTATAGACACCCCCCAGGTATGAAATTTAAAGGAATATTACACTTTTATTGTTTCACTTTAAGCATTATTAAAATCACTGCTCCCGAAAAAAACAGCAGTTTTAAAACTTATTTTTTGCATTGATACATGTCCCCTGGGGCAGGACCCAGGTCCCCAAACACTTTTTAAGACAATACCATGCATATAAAATATAACAAATAATTCTGCGCTGCCCAAAAGAATAAGCAGCTAACACGGCCAGTAGGATATGTGAATAAATCAGAAAACTAAATAAGTGTAGCGCTAATATGAGAAATGAAATAACCACATGATATGTACAATGAAGACCATTACATTATCTGATTAGCAAACAATAACATCAAACAAAAAAGAGAACATCAAAAGTAAGTAAAATGGCGGCAGCGGGGTCCTACCCTGACTCCACTGCTGCCATTTTACTTACACAGCGCTGTTTTATCCATTTCCATGTGAGTGTATTTCTTTCTTTTTAATAAATTTGGCATACATTTTTATACGGAATTACACTATGTGGCCTTCTTGTGTTCCTTCCTATCCATTGTAACTACCATGCATTCTGGGCATCACCCCTGAGGGACATACCGGCTCACAGATCATCCCAGGATCTTCTCTCAACTTCTACAGAATCCTATCAGCTGTTTACCACTCAAGCTTGTTTGACCCAATTGAACATACGTTTCTTTTAGTTGGGTACAAAATAAAGTTGCCATACTTAGTTTATAGATTCACTTCCATTAAAGGAGTTGTAAAGGCAGAGGTTTTTTTATCTTAATGCATTCTTTGCATTAAAATAAAAAACCTTTTGTGTGTAGCAGCCCCCCCCAGCACCCCCTAATTACTTACTTGAGCCCCTTCTCTCTCCAGCGATGTCCACAAATGTCTAAGCTATCCGGGACACTCCTCCTGATTGGCTGAGAAACAGCAGCAGCGCCACTGGCTCCCACGGCTGTCAATCAAAGTCGATCATCCAATCAGGGGAGAGAGGGGGTGGGGCAGGGTTGGGGCTCCATGTCTGAATGAATACATGGAGCTCTTACTCGGCTTGGGTGCTCCCATAGAAAGCTGCTGGCTGAGGGGGCACTCGACAGGAGGGAGGAGCCAGGAGCAGCAACGAGGGACCCGTAAAGAGGAGGATCCAGCCTGCTTTGCGCAAAACCAACTACACAGAGGAGGAAAGTATAACATGTTTGTTATTTATTTATTTATTTATTTATTTTTTAAACAAAACTTTACAATCACTTTAAATGTAATAAAAATGAATTGTGATCATAAAGATTTTCAGGTAAAAACATCTGAAGAGTATGGGATCTTCCACCTTATAGTATTAAAACTTTATTCACAGTCTTCCTGTGGTTAGTCAGAGGGAAATGAATCTTGGTACATACTGTAGATTTCAAAATAGTAATTGGTAAGTTAGGGATGAATTTATTTAACTGTACCAAATTTAAGAGGATAGATGGTTGGGAAATTTGTAATTTTGATTTCTTATATACATTTTAAAAAATATTTTTTAAATCAAAAGTGGATGTTTTTAATGTCTAACTGAGGTTAAATGTCATTTAAGTTTGAGGGCTTGGGTCCTGGAAATATTTTATTTATTCATCCCTCACAAAGAAGGAGGCTGTGGGATCTATGGTAAAACATAAATAAACTGACATATCATACTGCTTTTTAATTTCAAAATGATAAAAAGCTGTAAATCTAAATCTGCCATTCAAATTGCAGCTAACACTGCAAATTTGATGTGTATTCTTGTTTTCTCCTCCTTACCTCATATTTATGTAGATCTCCTTTCATTTCCTCTGTTCTACCTTTCCATGTTGCTGAACTAAGATATTTTGCTTGTTGCTCTTTGTCACTACTGAATAAATTTGGGAACCTGGGCGAAACCCACAGGAGAAAAGTGTCAGCATCTGCTAACAAGGCACTTCTTTTTCATGATACCAGCAATTTTACTTGCATTAAAAAAAAAATGATTTTGGTCAACTGCCTTTTAGATTCAGACATTTACAGACCGCATCGAAATTTCCTGTTGTTACATTATAAAGAGTGATTAAAAAGTATGGAAGAATGAGCATACAATTTTAAACCTAAACAAATAGCTAGTTGTGAGCAAATCAATTTAAAAACCAGGCTAATCTGTGCACTGATTTAGGAATATGGTATCTCTGATATTGTCCAGAAAGTCGACATAATGCTGAGACAAGGTAATCTAGTGCCCTGGGCAAAAATGGCAAATTGCCCCCCCCCAGTTTATTATGTTTAAGCAGGCAGTGTCAGTGCATGCCTGTTCATTTTCTGCGACTGGGATTCCACTCTTATGCTTGTCTTATCTCTATCATTACGCAGCTCTGGGTCTAGCGATCAGATTTCACGTGGACCAGGCAGTGTTCAGTGACATTGTTGAACCTTTCTGCTGTGTGTCCTATGGCTCAGATGGTCTCTCTGTGCTAACTAGGGATGGGCTTTATGTTCGGGTTGAACATGAGTTTGACTCGAACATTGGCTATTCGCCCGTTCGCCGAATAGTGAACAATTTGGGGTGTTCGCGGCAAATTCGAAAGCCGCGGAACACCCTTTAAAAGTCTATGGGAGAAATCAAAAGTGCTAATTTTAATGGTTAATATGCAAGTTATTGGCATAAAAAGTGTTTGGGGACCTGTGTCCTGCCCCAGGGGACATGTGTCAATGCAAAAAAAGTTTTAAAAACGTCCAATTTTTTCGGGTTTTAAATTTCGTACCTGGGGGGGTGTCTATAGTATGCCTGTAAAGTGGCGGATGTTTCCCGTGTTTAGAACTTTTATGTGTATTGCCGGACCGACAATTCAAGAATTTTTAAATGACTTTTTTTCATTTAGAAATGTCATTTTGCTGTCAGACTGTTCTAAACACGGGAAACATGCGCCCCTTTACAGGCATACTATAGACACCCCCCAGGTATGAAATTTAAAGGAATATTACACTTTTATTGTTTCACTTTAAGCATTATTAAAATCACTGCTCCCGAAAAAAATGGCAGTTTTTAAAACTTTTTTTTTGCATTGATACATGTCCCCTGGGGCAGGACCCAGGTCCCCAAACACTTTTTAAGACAATACCATGCATATAAAATATAACAAATAATTTTGCACTGCCCAAAAGAATAAGCAGCTAACACGGCCAGTAGGATATGTGCATAAATCAGAAAACTAAATAAGTGTAGCGTTAATATGAGAAATGAAATAACCACATGATATGTACAATGAAGACCATTACATCATCCGATTAGCAAACAATAACATCAAACAAAAAAGGGAACATCAAAAGTAAGTAACATGGCGGCAGTGGGGTCCTACCCTGAACCCACTGCCACCATTTTACTTACACAGCGCTGTTTTATCCATTTCCATGTGAGTGTATTTCTTTCTTTTTAATAAATTTGGCATACATTTTTATACGGAATTACACTATGTGGCCTTCTTGTGTTCCTTCCTATCCATTGTAACTACCATGCATTCTGGGCATCACCCCTGAGGGACATCCCAGGATCTTCTCTCAACTTCTACAGAATCCTATCAGCTGTTTACCACTCAAGCTTGTTTGACCCAATTGAACATACGTTTCTTTGGGTTCAAACGTTCCGGTAAGCTTCCCCATTGTCGGTGGTGGTGCTCTCCTTATCCCAGATGTCACGTGCACATTGATATGTTTTAAGTACGAAGTCACATACTTATAGAGGATTTTAACTTCTTCACTCTGTGTGAAGTCACATACTGTACCCACAGAGGACTATAATTAGTTTACTTTTGATGTTCTCTTTTTTGTTTGGTGTTATTGTTTCCTAATCGGATGATGTAATGGTCTTCATTGTACATATCGTGGTTATTTTATTTCTCATTTTAGCGCTACACTTATTTAATACCATGCATATAAGCCTTTAAAATTAGCACTTTTGATTTTTCATGTTCGTGTCCCATAGACTTTAACGGTGTTCGCGTGTTCGAACACATTTTTTGCCTGTTAGCATGTTCTGGTGCGAACCGACTGGGGGGGGTGTTCGGCCCATCCCTAGTGCTAACTGTGAATATTGTTGCACTGGCCAGAACCAAAATGAAAGGTGGAGCATACATGTGAAGGGAAGGGCCAGGGGCATTGCTAGGATTGTATAACAATAACTAGGGTATCTTAGGGCATGATAAGAAAATAACTCTGTGGCAGTGGGAGTGGCTTAAGATGATTCATTTAGGTCCAAGCCTAGAATACATGAAGAAACTTTGAACCTATGTACTCCGCAAAAATACCACTTTACTATTATACATATGAAAGCAGATATACAGGCAAAGAGGAGAACAGGGGGGGCATAGAATAGTTGATGTGTTTCATGCTAGTTTAGCGCTTATGCATGACAGTCATGAGTAAGCGCTAAACTAGTGTGAAACATGTCCACTCTTCTAGTCACCCCCTGTGCTTTTCTTTTCTTGTATTTGTGCTTTCATATGGATATTAATAAAGTGGTACTTTTGCAGAGTGCGGCTGACCAAAGCTTCTTCATGTGTCCTGGGTTTCAGCTGATGAGCTTGGCATTGCACCTGATGGACTGATGATAGCATGGGAGAGCATACATCAGACAACCCTGGAGCAGTGTCTACCTGTCTGCATGTTCAGTAGGCCCAAGCTTACTTTACTGTATGTGTATGTCTTTAATGTAAACATAAGTTGCAGTCCTTGTACCCACAAAATATTACTAAATTACTTTATTAGTCTTACAAACACCTAAACTTCAGCACAAAGGACTCTTTTAAAAAAAATTTAAATCTTCCACTTTATTTGCTATTCAGGGCACAGAATATACACAGAAAACACTTTGCTTCATCATATCTCAAAGAAGAACTTCAATAAAATAGCTGTTAACTACTTTGTAACCGGCAACTGTTAAGACAAAGAGCACCTTGATAAGTAATATTTGTTGTAAAACACAGTGTATGAAGTCCAGCAGTCTGGACAGTATCATGTACAACAAAGCATATACAGTTTTGCAGTCAGGACTGTATAACAAGCAACACTGAGTATAGCATGCAGCGCTCAGGAATGTCTAAGGTGTAGAGTATAGCAGTCAGTAATATGTAATATACAACATAGTACAGAGCAAAGTGGTCAGGAATATGTAGCGTATAAAAGTGGTGGTCAGGACTCAGTGTGCCCCCTCACATTGGTGGTCAGTGCTTGGTGTACGCCCTTACAACGGTGATCAGTGCTTGGTGTGCTACTTTACATTGGTAGTCAGTTCTAATGTACACACGACCGGACTTTTCGACCAAACTGGTCCGATGGAACGAATCCGTCGGACAATTCAATCATGTGTGGGCTTCATCGGACCTTTTCTGTCGAAAAATCTGTCGGACTTTAGAAATAGAACATGTTTCAAATCTTTCCGATGGACTCAAGTCCGATCGAAAAATCCGTTCATCTGTATGCTAATCCGACAGACAAAAAAGGACGCAAGGGCAGCTATTGGCTACTGGCTATAAACTTCCTTATTCTAGTCCGGTCGTACCTCATTATGTTCGAAATGATCGGACTTTGGTGTGATCGTGTGTAGGCAAGTCTGTTTAACTGGAACTCCGTCAGAACTTCGTCGAAAAGTCCTTCGGGGTTCAGTCCGACGAAAAGTTCGGTCGTGTGCCCCCCTTTTAGTGAAAAGGGTTGTTGCTCAAAATAGTTGAGAAGTGATCTCAGCAGAGGTGTTCATAAGCAAATAACTTGACAATAGTTTTTTTTAGTAAAGTAGATAGGTATTGGTCAAGAACAATAAGTAAAACACCATGGTGATAGAATGGCCCAATTTTCAGGAAGGTGTATTAGACACTTTTAGCAAGCCACCACAGGCATGTACTCCTCCTGGCTTTAAGTATGTAAAAAAACATTGAGCAAATGTTGAATGTAAATATATTGAGGTGTGTCCATCACATTTGGCAGTCAATGGTCAGGGAACCTTCTTACATTGGTGGTAAGTGTTTGGTGTGCCCCTTCGCATTAATGGGTCAGTGTTTAGCAAACCTCCTTACAGTGCTGGTAAGTGTTCAGTGTGCCCCCTCACATTCATGGCCAGTGTTCAGCGAACCCTTTTACATTTCTGGTAAGTGCTGAGTGTGCCCCTTCACATTGGTGGTCAGTGCTCAGTGTACCTCCTTACATTGCTGTTAAGTGCTCATTATGCCCCCTCACATTGGTGGTCTGTACGTGTTGTGCCCCCTAACAGTGCTGGTAAGTGCTCAGTATGCCCCCTCACATTATTAGTTAGTGCTTGGTGTGCCCCCTTACATTGGTGGTCAGTACTCAGTGTGCTCCCTCACATCGGTGGTTAGTGATTGGTGTGCATCCGTACTCTGGTGGTCAGTGTTCGGTGTGCAGCCTTATATTGGTGGTCAGTTTTCAGTTTGCCCCCTTACATCAGTAGTCAGTGTTCAGTGTGCCCCTTTTTCATGGGTGGGAAATGCTCAGTGTGCCCCCTTACATTTGCTGTCAGTTGTCAGTGGGACCCTTAAATTTGTGGTCAATGTGTCAAATTACATTGGTTGTCAGTGCTCGGTTTGCCTCTAAGCTGGTTGTCAGCCTGCATTCTTATCTCACAACCCTCTGTGACTTGCTGAGCCTGTCACTGCATGCCAGGAATTGGGTGGGGTTTGCTCAGGGAGCTGCGGTGAGAGCAGATTGTCCAAGAACTGTTGAGAAATGTATTACAGATCACCTTCTGTCAGCGCTCCTATGGTGCATTTGGTAGCTGGAGTTGAAGCCTAACAGCTGATCGATTCAGCTCCTAGGCTCAGTGCATGCCACACAGCTCCCTCACAAGAAAACACTGCACTTGGGGCAGAGGCCCCTCCTGCCCCCCCCACCCCTTCACCTTCTTTTGGCCCTGGGTAGTCACAAGCTGGTTCAGGAGTCAGGGCTATGTTGATCATTGAAAATGAAAATGTAAAATTGTAATAAAGTGAACCAATCACACATGAATGAGGAGAATTTCTGACTCATCACTTTCTGATTTTGCAGAATATCAGCATTTAGGTTTGTCCAGTTTGCAATCTGTACAATTCATTCTACAGTTCAGGCATATTTGTGAAGCACCCTCTAGTGTGCTATTTGTGGCAGTGCATGCAAATTTATGTTTATGGCTCATGGTAAAATTAGTCTTTGAATCTGGGTCACAAATTTACTACAGTTCGGGGCTGGATGACACATATAGGCAGGTCTCTTGTGCCCCCCCCTGGATCTGGAAGGTTGGATAACCTTCTGGAAAGTGGAGGACAGGGCCAGGAGGGCTGATCTGCATACACAGAGTAGCTCAGCCAATCCCCAGGCAGTGGGCCTGGCATGGCAGCTGAGCCAGCCCATAAATATGGATGAGTCATGCAGGCAGGGAGTGGGGTCGAGAATGGAGTGCTGAGGAGACTGTTGATGGCCCATGAGAAGAACTCCTGCCCAGGGGGGGGACTCTGCATTGGGCTGGGACTCGGGCTGGCCTGGGAGGATTCAACATTTCAGTCCAGAAGGAATCTTGCCTAGGAAGCAGCAAGAGCAAAGAGGACAGGGTGAGTACAACAGCACAGTCAGGAACTTACAAGGGGAAATATTGTCATATATAGCAAGGCTTTCTGGAAGACAGCTTTGGGCTTATATCTTTACTTTACTTTGCCTGGGAAATCTTCAGTAGCAGCCAGGTGGGCTAATAAAGAAGCAGCCAGATGAGCTGTTGTTCCTGCAGTTAAGTAGAACTAGGATCAGTGTCTACAGTGAAGTTGGAGTCACTCCTGTATGAAACCTACAACTTCTGTGCTACTTTCAAAAGGAACGGAAAGTTCCTAGTCCTTAAAGCGGAGGTTCACACAAAAATTGAACCTCCGCTTTTCGGAACCCTCCCCCCCTCCGGTGTCACATTTGGCACCTTTCAGGAGGGAGGGGGGTGCAGATACCTGTCTAAGACAGGTATTTGCACCCACTTCCGGGCATAGACTCCCACGGGAGTCTATGCCTCTTCCTGTCAGAGACAGCAGGGACCATTCAGATTGCACTGCGCGACTCGCGCAT
Source organism: Aquarana catesbeiana (assembly GCF_042186555.1). Taxonomy (NCBI): domain Eukaryota; kingdom Metazoa; phylum Chordata; class Amphibia; order Anura; family Ranidae; genus Aquarana; species Aquarana catesbeiana. The sequence goes on along the minus strand of NC_133327.1, from coordinate 348,977,174 downwards.
GCGCAGTAGGGAACCAGGAAGTGAAGCCACAAGACTTCATTTCCTGATTCCCATACCGAAGATGGCGGCGGCAGCATCCAAGGACCGAGGGACGGTTCGGCCTTGGGTGCCGACATCGCTGGACCCTATGACAGGTAAGTGTCAGCAGCTGCAGTATTTGTAGCTGCTGACTTTAAAATTTTTTTTTTTTCGCGGGACTCCCTCTTTAAGGGGATTTTGCTTTTGTAGCGCTGGTAGATTTTCAATCTACCGCAGATTAGGTAAATTTAGGAAATTGTGTGTTAGGAAGCTTAAAAGTTCGCCTCTGTTCCAGCTTGGCTGACGTTGTGTGTGCTTCCGTGCTGACCGGTGGGTGTCGCTGTTACCATTAGTCAGTGTTGGAAGGGTAACGTACTGCACATTACTGGTTAACTCTTCATCACTTTCTCCCCATTTCCCAGAGTAAGACAAGGTGTCTGACAAGAGTTTTGACAGACCATCAGACGAAATGTCAAAATCTGAGATGGTCGAATACTTCTTGGCTGGGATGTAGTTGCGCTTAGCTTTTGCCTTAAATGGCAACCCCATAACATCCCCTTTAACCGCTACTGGTATCACTTCCCCCACAGGCACACCACTCTTGCTTTTTGCTGGCTTACCTGGCCCCGATATTTTCCTCTCGGGTAACCCAGACATCAATGCGAGCAGCCGGGCCCGGCCATGGCCGTTAGGAGAGATCAGCACGCTGGATCCTGGGACATTAGCGGATGCAAGGTCAGCAGCTTCTGGCACAACTTGGGTCACCACCGACGGGCTTTGGACATCACCCCCCGAAGGGACAGCAACATTCTTGTCCCAATCCACTTGTAGGATCCGTGAGGGTAGGTTTGGAGGGACAACCTTGAACAGATGCTCCCCACAGCGTCAACAAACGATCCAAGGCTTCAACTGCGTAGTCAGGCCAGAACATTTTCCACACATCAGTTCCAGAGACTTGTAGCCTCTTCCGTCCGTATACAAAGCAAGCTGGCCATTCAGTGCGTACCGCACTCCAGTATCAGTCAGGACAGGTTTTCCACTGCTCGGGCCAAAGCAGACGCTCGGAGCGTACTTTCTCCAATCCACCATCTCACTCACAAACTGCGCCATCTCCATCACTAATCCACAATCAGACACACAGGGCAGCACTTCCTTATCCTCCTCTGCAGAGTGGGAGCTCCTCCCCCTGCTAACAGATTGGTGCAAATGTTTCCTGGGAACTGTGGTGCCCGCCTTCTTGGTGTAAAAGAGAGGTTTATTTCTTTTACAGTCTTTCTTTCATGAGTTCAATAGGAGGACAGCCGTACAGGGAAAGGCCCCAGCAAGGTGCCACATCTGCACATGAAGGTTGGCTGTCTACTATGGTAACAGTCTTTAACAGTTCCTAACGCAAATCTTAACAGTCCTCATAGCTTCACTACAACTTCTACTTGTAGTTCTTCAGCCCCTTGAGCTCCTGGTCTCTCACTGGACACTCTGATTCCCTGACTCTGAATCCCTGGAGCTCCTCAAAGCTTTGCGTTGATATCTCCCTCAATCGTCACCCACGCTTCCCTGCTGGGTCCCTAGCTTGGCACTTCAGATACTTCTGAAGCTTCACCCCTGCTAACCGGCTCGGTCCCTGGCTTGACTCACAAGGCTGCTCTGCAAGCATCACCTCCGCTGGCTGGGTCCCTGACTTGATCACCACCTGAAGTTTCACGATTCTCCACCCTGCCCAGTCGATGAAAATGCTGCTCCAGTACTTGCTTCAGTTACTCACTGTGGTCCCTGGTAGAGGTGGTTGATCCCTTTGTGGCGACAGCTTCCCCTCTACCTCCGACCACTGACGGGTTCCCTGGTCGGCAGAACTGTCACTTCTGGTTGGGCTGCAAGCTGCAGGCCCAACCCTGCGCTCTTACTTCTGGATAGGCCCTCACACAGCCTGGCAGCCAGATTCTCACGGGATAGGCCCAATTTTCAGACTAGCAGCCCGGGGCGTATGACACATGTCCACCCAGACAGCCGTCCAGGAGGCACAGAACACTAGATCACCTGACTCCACCCGAATATATAGGCTCTCCCAGCAGGCCAAGGGATTCACGAAAACCCCTGCCCATTGGCTGAGATACCCCATTTACCCATAACCTGACCTTGGGTTGCCCTTCTCATATCTAATACCACCAAGTGCCCGGCCACCTAGTGGTAGAAGAGAAAAGTACAACAGGGTCAAACTTAGGGAGAAATCAATGAATCTCTATCAATTAACCAGGATAACTACTCCTGAATTTGTGAGGAGCTACCTGCCTAAATTACAGGGTGCTACATGATGATTTTAAATTAAAAACAGTGAAAGTATCAGAAGGAAAATGTAAAATGACAAACGATGCATTGATTATTCCTAGTGGCATTGCTACAATTTATGTTTGTGTGACATTTCCATCTATCGATAAATCATATATCAGGCTCAGAATTCACATTGTTATTTTGAATGGTCTAGGACTTATTTGATTAAAATAAAATTGTAAGGTGAAACCAGGTAGGTGCCAGATGTATGAGAGCTACAGTGTGCTGTGCATCAGACAGACAGGGTGACCTGGAATATATTCAGGAGTTCAAATGAAATGTAAAGCATAGTGTCGATGCATGATTTTTTTTCCGCTATAGAGATTTCAGTCAGCTCAGTACCTTGCAGGGAGCATGTTTGGATGTGACGGCAGATTATTTGTTCTCTTTCTCTGACACTGAACTAAAGAGAGCATTGTGGGAAAGCCATCATGACACATGACACAGTGCAAAGGAGGCTCACAGCATGAAGCAGCATCAAGGGGTTTACATGGCCTTGATGCACTCTGGCACAGCATGGGACTACAAAGGAGAGTGGCTGTTCCTGCTTTAGCAACAGTGCAATTTGCACTACTCTCAGGAGAGCTCACAGTGAAGCTGCATTCTGAGGGTAGAGTGTAAACAGGGTAAGGATATTGCCATTGTGCTTAGCGTATTAGCAAAATAATAATACTACTAATACCACCACTATTAATAGAAATAATAATAATATTCATGCAAATAAAATAATGCACCTTTCATATCACTTCGAAAAACTGAGCCAAAAATATATTCTTTTTGTTTTTAAATAATATTTTTTAATTTACATCATAAAGAAGGCTTGAACTGGTTACAGTTAAAGCTAAACTCTAGATATATCGTCAGTCTTTCACAAGTAAACAGACTCCTTTCCTGTACTGAAAATGCTTAGTACATGTTCACTGATACAGTAAGCTTCTCGCAGTGGGGTTGATTTACTAAAGGCAAATAGACTGTATTCAGAGCTTAGTAAATGAGGTAAAGCTTCACTTTGCAAAGAATACCCAATCACATGCAAGGAAATTTTTAAAAAAACAGCATTTTTGCTTGTACATGATTGGATGATGGAAGTCAGCAGAACTTCTGCTCATTTAATAAGCTCTGGAGCAACTGTTCTTACAAAGTGCAAAGTGCACCATCTATTTTCCTTTAGTCAATCAACCCCAGTGTGTTTTAGAAGCTGTACTAAAGTGATAATAAACCTTTCAATAAAGCTATACAGCAGGGGTGCTGATGCTCATGGCCGACAGTCACGATGACTCCCAGGCACTAGCGATCGTGAGCAGGAGACACAGAACAGGGACGAGTGTGTGTAAACACACATTTCCCTGTTCTGTTCTGACAGGAGTGAAAGATTGTGTGTTCTTATTAGCTAGGAACCACAATCCGTCACTTCCTCTAGTCAGTCCCCTCCCACTTCTCTTAGAATCACCTCCCAGGGAACACAGTTAACCCCTAGATCGCCCCCTAGTGTTAACCCCTTCACTGCCAGTGACATTTTTACAGTAATCAATGCATTTTTATAGCATTGATCGCTGTATTAATGCCAATGGTCCCAAAAATGTGTCAAAATTGTCCGATGTGTCCACTATAATGTCGCAGTCATGATAAAAATTGCAGATCGCCACCATTACTAGTAAAAAAAAAAAAAATATAATAACAATAATAACAATGCTATAAATCTATCCCTTATTTTGTAGACGCTATAACTTTTGCGCAAACCAATCAATATACGCTTATTGTGATTTTTTTTACCAAAAATATGTAGAAGAATACATATTGGCCTAAACTGAGAAAAAATTAGTTTTTCAAAAAAAAAAATGGGGATGTTTATTATAGCAAAAAGTACAAAATAATGAGTTTTTTTCAAAATTGGCGCCCTTTTTTTGTTTATAGAGCAAAAAATAAAACCCGCAGAGGCAATCAAATACCACCAAAAGAAAGCTCTATTTGTGGGGAAAAAAGGACATCAATTTTGTTTGGGTGCAACATCGCAAGACCGCGCAATTGTCAGTTAAAGCGACACAGTGCTGAATCGCAAAAAGTGCTCTGGTCAGGAAGGGGGTAAATTCTTCCAGGGCTGAAGTGCTTAAGTTCTTTTACAGGGGCTCATCATCACATGTGAGCATTACCTAGGGCAGTCTGCATGCAAATGCTGCCTGCTTAAAAATGGCCACTCTTCCAGACTGACATCCACCCATGAAGCCATTTTAATATTTACATAATTCTTCCCCAAAGTCAGTTCTCTGTTTGCATCAAAGCTGAAAGCTCTTAAGAGGAGTACTGGGAGGGGAGATAACATGTTTTCAGCTATGTAACACCTTGCTGGTCCCCTCCTACCACTCATTTTCTGCATGCATTGCTTAGGCAAGCCATACATGATTCTTTTTTTTTCCATTTAACCAGTAGGTTTCCCCTATCCACACATTTGATGCAGATGGGGTAATCACTCCTGTTCACCTATAGTATTTTGCCAGTGGAGAGCCTTTCCTGCTGACAGAATACATTGATCAGTGTTGCCGACTATAGTTGGCAGCACTGATCACTCACTGACTGCATGTATGGCCTGCTTAAGAGAAGCATTTCGATATCCCTGGGCCTAATAAGATATCTAATGAAGAGGGAAATGTTTCATTTAAAAATGTAATTAACATGTTGATCAGGGGGAAAGGACGCACCAGAGAAGGCAAAATATAAAAAAATTAAACTTCAACTTTAAGGATGAATGAACTGATTTGCCAAATTCAAGGTTCCATTTAGGATGATATATTTTTCTTGAGGCAGTGAGTCATATTCTATTGGTCAATACACGGTTTTGTAATAAGGATTGTGCATAACTTTACCACTAAAGTGACCCTTGTGGCCAGTATCTCTGCTGCATAGCGTTGAATGTCATATACAGTAGTTGTTTTTCCACCACTATTATACATTACAGCTACCTCTGCCAATAGTTGTTAACCCCTTCTCAACAGGCATCTGCATATATCTGGCCTCTTGGAAGTGGGTCTTTATTTGTTGGGCTGCAAACATGTGCTGCTGTGTTTGTGCTTAGAGCACGCTCCCAACACAGATACCGGGTGTCACGGACCTGGCCGGAGCAGAGGCTGTCGGAGAGGACTGTATGCAAGCCTGTTGCCCACCGATTATGGGCCCTAGCATTTGAGGTGAATGAGAAATCCAGTCTGAACTGTATTAATCGGACTCAGTCATGTATATATTGTATGGGGACTCCTTACTGTAGATTTGTGTCCCTGAAGAGGGAGGGGGGGTTCCTCCAGCAGCCCCCTGCTGATAAGACTGATTCATTCTGTTGGGACACATCCTGTGAGGAGATGCTGGTGTTATCAACATGTGTTTATGTTAATTGAGAGAGCTGATCACATTAGCCACCAGCACTGGCTAATAGACGAATGGTCTAGGCTGAGGAGGGGGGAGATTGTTGTTTGTATTGTTAATTGTATTAATGTGTGAAGCTCGGTGCCCACAAGACTGTCATCTGGTCTGGGTACATTTTGTAGTAAATTAGGTCATGTTAATTAGGTTAGCTTTGAGTCATCCCTGCTGTATAAAGGTCTGTGAGATCTCAAAATAAAGGTAGTTCTGATGTACTCCAAGACTGGTGTTGTCTAGTTCTTGGGGTTCCTATAGCCAGATCCATTGGACTCGTGTTCCAGAACTTAGGAAGCGGTATATGACGGAAGCACTCAAGCGGAGTGTGGGGCGTTCCGTGACATTGGTGGCAAGCAGCGGGAAAGCTTCCTGAAGTCTGAAGTCTGGGACATCCAAACCTCCAACTGGATCCAAGATCAGCATAGCAGACTTCAGTCACCCCAGCGGAGATATGGACCTGGCATCAGAATACCCGGGGCTGCTGCGGATCATCCTTTCAACATACACCAGGACTGTGTCTGAAGATGAATACCTGGAGCTCAGGCAGCTGATTCGGGTGGAGCTCTGGATTGCAGCCCTCCGTCTCGCTGGTATAAAACAGGGCAAGTGCTTTCCAACCCAAGAGCAACGGGCCAGTGACCAACGGGCATTGCGGATGGCATTCCTGGGAGAGCAGCCCCAGGAGCAATGGGTGACTGAGTTGGACAGGTTGGTCCAGCAGGAGATAGAGCTGGACAATCGTTATCGGGCTCTGCAATGGCACGCAGAGGAGGGATATTTAGGGGAGACAACAGAATGCTCTCCGGAGGGATATGACTTTGGCGGCCCTGGATTGCTGTGGGAGAACCTTACAGATCTTTTTATGTTTGGCGATGAGGGGGAACCTGACCTTGAGGACATGAGGGACTATAGAGAGTCTATGCTCGGTCTTGCAGGGGTCTCAGAGCTCAAACCTGATCTGGACCATTTGCTAAGGAAGGAACAGCATCTGGAAAGGGCATACAGGAAACTGCTAGAACAAGTTCAGCAGCATGCCAGAGAATCGGCAGTGGAAAATCCGGAGATTGCCGTCCCCAAACCTGAAGTGCTGACAACAGGGCAGAGCTCTGCTAACCTCTGTCCAGAAATGATAACATCTTCTGGGTTCCATGGACAGGAGATGGTGAACCTCTATTCCCAGACATCAGTTGCAGAGACATGGGATTTGATAGACTTTTCTGCTGAGGAAGAACAACCTGATGAGCCTCCAGCAGAAGAGCTGCTATCATTGCCAAAGTTCACTGTGTTCTGCCCAGCACCAACAGTGGCTTCGGCCTTCCTGAGAGAAGAGGTAGTCGGCCTTTCTCCCACAACACTGACAGGGACATGTGATTTTCTGCCAGCAGCATCTATGGAGTTAAAACAAACGTCTCCAGCTGAAGATCTGGTAACTGAACAGAGGGTCCAAGACCTCTGTCCCACACTTTTACCAATTCCAGAGACTGGGGATTTAATAGACGTTTCTGTAGAGGAGGAACCACCTGGCAAACCCCCAGCAGAAGTGCTGGCAACCAGACAGAGGGTCCAAGACCTCTGCCCCACACCTGCAGCAATTGTGGAGGCCCAAGGTGAGGAGGTGGCAGTCTATCGCGAGCTGCAGATCAGGATCCAAGGAGAGAATGCAGTCATCACCTCACAACTGCAGCTTGATCTGGTGTTGGTTGATGGGGCTTCAGTTCCCACCTGTATACCCCAGGGATGCTGGGCAGTCGGCCCAGATCCCCAACAGCAGGATGGAGTGAGCCCAGTCCCCCTGTCTTCTCTCCAGCGGCAGAAAGGATTCCAGGGAGAAGGGCCAGTCTGGGCCTCTCCCCAGCGGCAGATATGTTCTCTGAGAGAGGCAGAGGATGGCTGGGTGAGTAATACACTGTTTGGAATAATTTGTTTGGGGTACTGTGTGGGTACAGGCAGTAGAGGACTGGAACTATGGACTAACTTCGGAGTCAACCCGTCTGGGGTCTCCTCCTGTGTTAGTCTCCTGCCGAAAGGGGAGAAATGTCACGGACCTGGCCGGAGCAGAGGCTGTCAGAGAGGACTGTATGCAAGCCTGTTGCCCACCGATTATGGGCCCTAGCATTTGAGGTGAATGAGAAATCCAGTCTGAACTGTATTAATCGGACTCAGTCATGTATATATTGTATGGGGACTCCTTACTGTAGATTTGTGTCCCTGAAGAGGGAGGGGGGGTTCCTCCAGCAGCCCCCTGCTGATAAGACTGATTCATTCTGTTGGGACACATCCTGTGAGGAGATGCTGGTGTTATCAACATGTGTTTATGTTAATTGAGAGAGCTGATCACATTAGCCACCAGCACTGGCTAATAGACGAATGGTCTAGGCTGAGGAGGGGGGAGATTGTTGTTTGTATTGTTAATTGTATTAATGTGTGAAGCTCGGTGCCCACAAGACTGTCATCTGGTCTGGGTACATTTTGTAGTAAATTAGGTCATGTTAATTAGGTTAGCTTTGAGTCATCCCTGCTGTATAAAGGTCTGTGAGATCTCAAAATAAAGGTATTTCTGATGTACTCCAAGACTGGTGTTGTCTAGTTCTTGGGGTTCCTATAGCCAGATCCATTGGACTCGTGTTCCAGAACTTAGGAAGCGGTATATGACGGAAGCACTCAAGCGGAGTGTGGGGCGTTCCGTGACACCGGGTTTCGCTTTAATGATTGGGAGGCCCTATTCCTGATCACCTGATTGCTGTGATACTCTCTGACTGGCTATCACAGGGATCAGTGACTATACAGCCTACAGCTGCGTGTGTTTTTTTCTCCTCTTGAATGGAGAAAAAGATACATTGTATCTTTTTCTTCTTGCCAGAGGGGAAACTATAAACAAAGGGCAGTGCTTAAACAAAGTAAAAAAAAAAAGAAAAATAGCTATATCAGGTTTTGGTCAAGGTTAGAGTTAGGGTCAAGGTCAGGTCAAAGATCAATGCCTGGGTCAAGGGTCAGGGTCAAAGATTGGGATCAGTGTACTTTAGGGTTAAAAAAAGCATTATTTAACGTGGCTCAGGGTTAATTTTCTTTTTTTTTTTTTTATTATTTTTATTGGAAATTTTCATTATAAAGGTACAAAACAGGGCCATTGGGGCATACCCTGACAAATTGGTGCCATGTGCATAACAGCGTACAACTCACCATGTATCTCAAAACGAAAACATATATAACTAAAGAACCAAAATAACCACAAATTCGGTAAATTCAGCACCCAGGTTTCACATGGTAGGATGATGGTAGGAGATATAATTTCCTGTGGAACTACTCTTCCCTCCTATCTATCTGAGCTGGATGTTACGGGAGCTTTCAGGATTAAGTGTGATTACCTGACCTCTGGACTAACCCCACCACTCATTTAACTGGGACATGGACCGACCTCCATACTCAACAGGGCTAGGCAATTATGGAGGGAATCTAGCCAGGGCAATCCCCCATGGGCTGGTCATCAGTCGTAGACTCTGAGTCCGTCCACAAGTGCCAAACTTTTTCATATTTTTTGGGGAATTCTCGGGACAAATATGTTGCTTTGTAGAGGAGTATCGTTGTATTGATTAATATTTTCCATGATGACAGGGTAGGGGGATTGGCTGACTTCCAGTTTAGCACTATGGCTTTCCTCGCGTAAAATAATAGGATACTTATTAGAGTGCGGGTTGCTTTAGCTATTGTCAGGTGTTCCACAAGGCTGAGGAGGCAGATGCTGATTGTTAGAGGAATAGGTATAATAGTTAACCCATGGATAAATTGAGTTACCTCCCTCCAATACTCTTGACCCTGTGGGCATTCCCAGAATATATGTAGGAAGCCTGCAGGGGTGCCAGAGCATCTTCAGCAAGCAGCTGATGAGGTTGGGTAAATGCGGTAAAGGCGTTGGGGCGTATAGTATATTCTGTGCAGGATTTTGAATTGAATCAGCTTGCAACTATTGGCTGAAGCGGGTAATCCCACATGTCTTCCCAGTCTTCACTGTCCAATTCCTGCACCTCCACCCGCCACAGGTCATGCAACCCATCCAATCCTACCTGAATGGATGGCAGCAGTGCTCGGTATATTTGAGATAGTGGCTTTGAGAGCTCAGCATCGGTTAGTAGAGTTTCAAGATCATCATGCTGCATCCGGAGCTGTACCAATTTAAATTGTGAGTCAAAGGCGTGACAGAGCTGCAAGAACCTGAAGAAGAAAGAATTCGGAAGTTGAAATTTGTTTTTTAGTCTGTCAAAAGTGAACAACCCAGAACCATCGCAGATATCCTTCAAGTATTTGATGCCCCTGCCGGCCCATAATCCGGGGTCTTGTAGAGCAGTGGTCATCAACCCTGTCCTCAGGGCCCACTAACAGGCTAGATTTTATGTATTACCTTGGGGAGATGCAGACTAGAATACTGTAATCACTGAGCAGCAAATGATATCACCTGTGATGTATTTCAGTTATCTTGCAAACCTGGCCTGTTAGTGGGCCCTGAGGACAGGGTTGATGACCACTGTTGTAGAGAATGAAATTCCTTCAGCCTGGGATTACACCAGAGCGGTGTATTAGGGGACCATATGACTTTCGCCAAGTTAGGTTTTATTACCACCGTGTGCCAAGCCCTGATGACCACTTTCATAGCCTGTGTTAAAAGTATCGGAGAACTCCCCATCCCCTTATAAAGGGCATTACAAAGGGCCTCATAAGATCTGAAATGTGCCGCCTCCAGGACTACTGACGCACTGGTATCATCCAAAACCAGCCATTTGTGGGCATGAGTGAGCATTGCTGCCAAATAGTACATGTGGAAGTCAGGGCAGACAAGTCCCCCCTGTGTCCAGGACCTGCCTAGAATTTTCCTGCTAAATCTGGCTGGATGTGATTGCCACAGGAAGGAAACCACTAGGGAATCTAATTTTTGGAAATGGGTTTTAGGTATCCAGACCGGCGAGTGCCAAGGAATATAAAATAGAACTGGAATCAGTTTTATTTTAATTAAATTCATTTTTTCTATAAGGGTTAGTGGGAGATTTGACCAGGCCTTTAACTTACAGTAGATTTACACCACTGCAGCACCAGGGACAAATTAAGTTTACTGAAATCCTGTGTGTTGGGAGAGATATTGATCCCTAGATATTTAATGGTACTTGCCCATTGCAGAGGTAGATTAGGGTTACTTAGCTGCTTCGCCCCTGGATCTATGGGAAGAATGAGTGACTTGCTCCAGTTGGTGTGGAGGCCAGAAAGAGTTGTAAAGCGATCCAGGATCTGGAGCGCCGCAGAAAGTGAAGGGCCAGGGTCTTGCAAAAAGAGGATTAGATCATCAGCATATAGTGCTAGTTTCTCGACTATTGAGCCGACCCGGATCCCAGACACCTCAGCTGACTTCCGCAGGGCCTCCGCCAAGGGCTCCATCACCAGGCCAAAGAGAGCAGGGGAGACAGGACACCCCTGCCTCGCCCCCCTCCTAATTGGGAAGGAGGGTGAAAGTTTGCCATTCTGTTTAATATAGGCCATAGAGGACTTGTAAAGTAAACCAATCCATTTCTGGAAGGTTGGGCCGAAGCCGAAACCCTCAAGAACCTGCATCATATATGACCATCTGACTGTGTCAATAGGCCTTCTCTATGTCGACGGCTACCAAGACTCGAGAGGCTCCCTCTTCAGTTGGGAGCCAGAAATGGGTGAAGACTCGTCTGAGATTTATGTCCATAGCCTTGCCAGGCATAAAGCTGGTCTGGTCTATATTGACAAGGGATGGTAACACCTGCATAATCCTATTGGCTAGCACCTTGGTAAGTATCTTAAGGTCATAATTCAGTAATGATATGGGCCTATAGGGTGAACAACAAAGGGGGCCCTTCCCTGGTCTGGGTAGAAATACAATGTGTGCCTGGTACATACTGTCTGGCAACCTCCTGGTTTCCAGGCACTCTGCAAAGAGTTGAGTTAGCCTGGGGACCAGTAGAGTCGCGTGGGTTTTATACCAATCCCCGGGTAGTCCATCTGGACCCAGGGATTTGTTGTTAGGTAAGGAGTAGATTGCATTCATCTCTTGGCGTGTTCGGGGGTTAATTTTCAGTACAAAAAGTGTTAACTCTGAGGCACATTCGGAGTTACACCATAGTATCTCTGTACTGTTACTTACCTTGTCCCTATGATCCCCCAATGTCCTCCTGCAGTGTCTTCCGGCTGTGTCCTCTGGCTGTGTCCTCTGGCCAATGCACCCTTCTTTCGGGTTCCCTTCCCTGCGAGCGCCGTGATGAAGGGGGGCGGAGCTGGGCGGGAAGTTCAAAAAAGTTCAAAACATAGCATACACACAATACATTGTAATCTGTTAGGATTACATTTCTGTGTCAAACCATTTCACCTCAGTTATGTCCCTAGTGCTTCGTCCAGTGCCCTGCCTGCACTTTTACTGTTCTTTCTGCCTGGAAACTTGAGAACATCCATGGCATCCAAAAAGCTTCCCGTTAGGTCAAAAACAGTTTTAGACCAGCTAGAAAACAGTGATAGTGAATTAGAATCACTTGCAGAATTGAGCGATAGTGATTCATGGGGAATTTCGTCATCAGACACTGACAGTGAAGACAGCGACAATTCTGTGACTGAGCTCAGTGATGTGCGAACTTGGTGCTCAATTGACTGTGGTACGGATCAGGCAGCGCCCCCAAGATTCCCATTTACTGGAGCATCTGGTATGAAAGTAGACGTTAAACACGACAACCCCTTGGCATACTTACAATTATTTCTGACCAATCAGGTTATTGAAAAAATAGTTACTGAGACAAACTAGCAACAATTAGCTACTCCGCATCGGAAGTTTCCAAGAAGCAGAAAGCGGGAACCAGTGATCAAAGATGACATTTGGAAATTTCTGGGCCTAATAATACTTCAAGAAGTGGTGGAGAAACTCCTGCAGAAGCTGTATTGAACAACTAATAAATTACTCGCCACTCCATTCTTTGGCACGGTCATGTCAGAGTACAGATTTTCCCTGATCATTAAATATTTACACTTCGAAAACAACAAAGAATTTGATTAAACTATTCATCCTGCACCAAAACTCAAGAAAATTTGGGAAGTATCTCAAATGATTCTAAAGAATTTCCAACAGAGCTATGTGCCTGAAAGAGATATCAGCATAGATGAAAGTCTAACGGCCTACAAGGGAAGGCTCAGCTGGGTACAATACATTGCATCAAAGAAAGCACGATTTGGCATAAAATCCTACATACTATGCAAATCGTCAACTGGCTACATTTGGAATTCAGTCAACAAAATTCAATCCAAAATACAGCAACTTTGGAATGGCAACATTTCTGTTCTTTCACTCGTTGAGCCATTGCTAAATCAGGGCTATTGCGTAACAGCGACAACTTTTATAAGTCTCATGAAATTTATGAGTTTCTTCTGCAAAACAAAACAGAGGCCTATGAAACTGCTAGCCAGCGCAACATGCCACCAATGTTTGGCAATAAGAAGCTGAAGACTGGAGAAACGGTTGCCTGGAAGAAAGGCAAAATTATGGCACTGCGATGGCGTGACAAGAAAGATGTGTGCCTAATGAGTACAGTTCATAATACCTCCACTGTTATGCTACGCACAAAAGGTTGGAAATAAATCATGCAGCCACAAGTAGTGATAGACTACAAGACCAAGTAATGACATTCTACCCAGCAATGAGGAAACAGCAAAAAAAGTACTATAAGAAGATCTTCGGGCATCTTCTTGAGCAATGCTTGTGGAATGCCTACATTCTGCTAAAAAAAAAAGAGTGACAAGCCTGTGATTCATTCTGATTTCATTTGGAAAGTTGCCGAACGTATCTGCGTAACTCAGGATAGTCTGTATAATAATATCTAACAACAGCATGAACAGACTTGGTCTACAACAAAATGGCCGCTAATCACATTGCATTGGGTTGCTAGGCTACGACACAGTATATATTCCAGGAAGTGTAGCAAGATGGCACTGCTCCCGAAGATGTCATTCTAATGAAATGCGTAGGTCGTAACCACAGCGTCATTGTGTCACTTCCTGTTTAGTCTGTGGAATGCATGGGAATACGAACTTCCCGTTTTTTACTGCTTACCAATTTTAAATGAAATGTAAGTGCATATTTACACGTTTACCATAGGAGTATAAATGGTATTGCACTACGCACAATACAAACTAAAACTCGCGCTAATGGAATAATAAACAAAAATCCTGAAATAATAATAAAACAAAATATGTAAAATATATGAAGACCACAGCAGCTATTACAAAGGTGCTAAAAACCTTAAAGGATAAATATACAGATTTTCAACATCGCTAGTGGAATATAAGTGCTAACAAATAATAAATATAAACACAATTTAACCACTAGGTGCCCACGCTATAGACAAAAGAAGGCTACAGCGCGACGCTCAATTGCCGGGAGGGCGTCCTTGGACGTCCCCCTGTTTACTGCTTCCAAGCGCACCACCGTGGGTGCTCATCGGGGAAGTTCTGTGTTGGCCGTGTCAGTGCCATCTGTCATCAGTGCCACCTGTCAGTGCCATCTGTCATCAGTGCCATCTGTCAGTGCCATATGTCATCGCCATCTGTCAGTGCCATCTGTCATCAGTGCCATCTGTCAGTGCTATCTGTCATCAGTGCCACCTGTCAGTGTCACGTGCCATCTGCCATTAGTGGCATGTGTCATCAGTGCCATGTATCAGTGCCATCTGCCATCAGTGTCACATGTCATCAGTGCCACATATCAGTGCCATCTGTCATCAGTGTCACGTGTCATCAGTGCCACGTATCAGTGCCATTTGTCATTAGTGCCACGTATCAGTGCCATCTGCAATCAGTGTCACATGTCATCAGTGCCACCTATCAGTGCCATCTGCCATCAGTGTCACGTGTCATCAGTGCCACGTATCAGTGCCATCTGTCACTAGTGCCACATCAGTGTCACGTGTCATCAGTGCCACATATTAGTGCCATCTGTCATCAGTGTCACATAATCAGTGCCATTTGTCATCAGTGCCTTCTGTTTTTTCCATTTAATTTTTACTGAGGACATGCTAGCATCAATTGTGGCCCAGTGCAACCTGTATGCACAATTCATAGCAAGTAACCCAACGTCCTATTATTCCCGTCCCTACAAGTGGAGAGCCTTAACAGTGGAGGAGTTTCAATTTTTTTGAGGCCTTACATTCTGTATGGGATTATCCCCAAAAAATGAAATAGGTTCATATTGGTTAGCCCTCCCCATCCACCACATGCCCATCTTTTCCTCAGTAATGCCCAGAACCAGATATCTCATCATTATTAGATTCCTACACTATAATAATAATACCCAGTGCCCTCCCTGAAATGACCCAAATTCTAACAAGCTTTATAAAATTTGACCACTACTAAATTATTTTTCTGAAATCTACCCCCAGTTGCTTACCCCAGACCGACACATATGTGTGCTTGAGTCCCTTATCAAATTTTCTGTCAGGCTGGGCATAAAACAATTTATTTCCACCAAAAAGGGACCGCTATGGGGTGAAGCTGTATAAATTGTGCGACCGAGCCACAGGGTATACATATGCCTTCATGGTATATGAAGGGAAGGACACCCAGCTGCATTCCCCTAATTGCCCAGACTACATGGAATCAAGCGGGAAAGTCGTTTGGGAACTCATAAACCCACTCCTGGAGAAAGGCTACCATTTGTACGTAGATAGCTTTTATATGAGTTTGCCCCTGTTCCGAACACTCCAGAATGTGGCACCGTAAGGACGAACTGGAAGGGCTTTCCTCAAAGCCTCGTCAACAAGAAGCTAAGAAGAGGGGAGACGGCGAGTTTACAGAATGAATAAATTCTGGCTGTGAAGTGGAGGGAAAGAAGGGATGTCTACGTGATTTCTTTGATTCACAATAATACATTTGTTGAGATCACCAGGAGGAATGGCCCAATCCAAAAACCAACATGTATCCACGAATACAATATGTTCATGGGGGGTGTCGACTTCAAAGACCAAATGCTCAAACCCTACTTTGCCACAAGACGAACATACCAGTGGTATAAAAAAGTTTCAATTTATTTGTTTAATTTGGCCATGTACAACAGCTAAGTTATCTATCGCAACTCCACTGAAAGCCCCAAATCCTTCCCTGGCTACCAGGAGGAAATCATCACTGCCCTTATATTCCCAAATGGCCCACCAGAAAACATTGGATCCAATGTGATTAGCAGACTCTCCGAACGCCACTTTCCCGATAAAATCCCTCCCAGACCAACAGGCCAAAAACGTCAGAAAAAATGGCAGGTGTGCACCAGAGGAGGAGTTAGAAGAGACACCACTTATCATTGTCCCCAATGTCCTTCCCAACCAGGCCCAACCAGGCCCCAACCATAGTTGACTGTTTCCGCCGTAAACATACTTCACTAAATTATTAGTGAAGTATGGTAAACATAACCCTCACTTCCTGCCATTTACCTTCACACCCCTTATGCCTCTACTTGCTCTGTAACTGACCCTGGCTTGTTATTCGACTACGCTTCTGCCTACCAATTCTGTTCATACCCCTGCCTGATCTGGAACTGACCCTGGCTTGTTATTCAACCACGCTTCTGCCTACTGATTCTTTACATACCTCTGCCTGATCTGGAACTGACCCTGGACTGTTTGACAATGCTTTTTGCCTGCCTCTTGGACTGATCTTGTACCCTGCCACTGGATTAGTGGGATTCATAACACAGGGGTCTCACATATGTGAGGGGCTCCAGAATTGTTTTTCTGGATGAAGAAAACAATTTTTTTTTTGTTTTTTCATTCCTAGATTAGGGTCTGGAGTCTTGGAGGCTTCAAAGAGATTTTGGTGGGAGAAGCCTCTACCCCTATCCCCATTCTTTCCTGAACGAGGCCCTACTTCTGCCTGCTGCCTGTAGGACCTATGCCATCATGCCTCTGCCTGTCTCATGAACTGACCACACCGCATGGACCATGTTCCTGCCTACTACCAGGACCAATATTTTGACACTGCTGACAATCTCTGCCTGCACTGACCCTGGACTGTATATGGACAGTACCCCTGCCTGCTGCCTGTAATGGGGTAATTTTGTGGGTGTTTCCATTGTCCTGGTGCTCCAGGGCCTTCAAAAGTGTAATAGGTGGTTGAGAAATGAGATGTGTAATTTATGCTCCTAAAACCCTTGAAGGTGCTATTTCAATATTGGGCCTCTGTATGTGGCCAGGCTGTGTAAAAGTCATACACATGTGGTATCGCCATACTAAGGAGGAGTAGCAGAATGTATTTTGGGGTGTCATTTTTGCTATGTAAAGCTTTGTTGTGTAAAAAAAATGCATTTTCATTTTTTTCCCACATTTTTCAAAAACTTCTGGAAAAAAATGAGCCATTCAAAAGACTCATTATGCCTCATAGATTATACATTGGGGTGTTAGCTTTCCAAAATGGGGTCACTTTGTGGGCATTTCCATTGTCCTGGTGCTCCAGGGCCTTCAAAAGTGTAATAGGTAGTAAACAAGTTAGATGTGTCATTAATGTTCCTAGAACACCTGATGGTGCTCCCTGCATGTTGGGCCTCTCTTTGTGGCTAGGCTGTGAAAAAGTCCCACACATGTGGTATCGCTATACTTAGGAGGAGTAGCAGAATGTATTTTTGGGTGTTATTTGTGGTATACACATGCCATGTGAGAGAAATAACCTATTACAATGACAATTTTGTGGAAATAAAAAAAAAAATCTTAATTTTGCAAAAAATTGTGGGAAAAAATGACAACATCAAAAACCTCACCATGCATCTTACTAAATACCTTGGAATGTCTACTTTCAAAAAAGGGGTAATTTGGGGGGTATTTGTACTTTCCTGGCTTGTTCGGGTCGCAAGAAATGATCACAGAAACTAAGAAAAATTAGTTTTTTTTCAAAAATTTTGGTCTTTTTTCATTTATAGCACAAAAAATAAAAAACCCAGAGGTGATCAAATACCACCAAAAGAAAGATCTATTTGTATGAAAAAAAAGGACAAAAAATTAATTTAAGTGCCCAGTAGGCAAGTGGTTAAGCACAAAGTGCAATGATCTAATACTGAATAGTGATACAATAAAGTAAAGTGCCAAGTGCTTCCAACGACAATTCAAGCATCCAGGTTGAAAGGAAACTCAGAGACCACACTCCCCTCTTATGATCCCACTCACCAGAGCTTATGGACCCTCAGCTTTGCAGTCCAGGTTTCAAAAATGTTTTGTAAAGTTATGGTACATAAATCCAAAGTCCGAGAGGCTTCCACAAACGATTTCCGGTTTTGTGTACCAGTGACACAACTTCCGGTATCCGTGGAATGCACGCTGCAGATGCGAACCTGGAACACACGGATGCCTGTTTTTTCAAGCCGTCTTGTGAGTGGCGTTTTTGTAAAAGGCAGTAATTCAGTGCCGGCAGTACTTCACTATTTACCTTTTTCTCTTTTTTTAAATCTGCACCATCTTCCTTGGTCCACATGAAAAATTTTTGTGGAAGCCTGTCGGACTTTGGATTTATGTACCATAACTTTACAAAGCATTTTTGACCCCTGGACTGCAAAGCTAAAGGTCCATAAGCTCTGGTGAGTGGGGTCATAAGAGGGGAGTGTGGTCTTTGAGTTTCCTTTCAACCTGGATGCTTGAATTGTCGTTGGAAGCACTTGGCACTTTACTTTATTTTATCACTATTCAGTATTAGATCATTGCACTTTGTGCTTAAATTGTGTTTATATTTATTATATGTTAAGGCCAACCATCCATTAGAGGGGAGAGCCCTCTGGTGAGTGCATTAACCACTTAAGGACCGGAAGAATTTCCCCCTTAATGACCAGGCCTTTTTTTATGATACGGCACTGCATCGCTTTAAATAACAATTGCTCGGTTGTGCAAAGATGTACCCAAACAAAATGGACGTCCTTTTTTTCCCACAAATAGAGCTTTCTTTTGGTGGTATTTGATCACCTCTGCGTTTTTTATTATTTGTGCTATATACAAAAAAAAGCGCCAATTTTGAAAAAAAAACGATTTTTTACTTTTTGCTACAATAAATATTCCCCCCAAAAATATAAAAAAACAAATTTCTTCCTCAGTTTAGGCTGATATATATTCATCTACATATTTTTGGGAAAAAAATCGCAATAAGCATATATTGATTGGTTTGCACAAAAGTTATAGTGTCTACAAAATAGGGAATAGATGTATGGCATTATTATTTTTTTTTTTACTAGTAATGGTGGTGATCTGCGATTTTTAGTGGGACTGCGCCATTGCGGCGGACAGATCGGACACTTTTGACACATTTTTTGGACCATTGACATTTGTACAGCAATCAGTGCTATAAAAATGCACTGGTTACTGTGTAAATGTCACTGGCAGGGAATGGGTTAACACTAGGGGGTGATCAAGGGGTTAAATGTGTTCCCTGCTAGGTGTTTCTAACTGTGGGGGGATGTGACTTACTTGAGGAGAAGACATATCATTGTTCCTACTTAGTAGGAACAGACAATCTGTCTCTCCTCTCCTGACAGAATGGTGATTTGTGTGTTTACACGCAAACATCCCCACTCTGGCTCTCGTGCCTGTGATCGCGCGTGGCCGGCGGACATCGTGGCCGCCGGCCACACACATCGTGTCACCCATGTGCCTCCGGCATGGCATGCGCATGCATGCTAGAGCTGTTTAAAGGGCAGACGTACACCTACGGCGATTCGCGGGAACGTGCCGACCTGCCTCAATATAATGACGGCAGCTGGTCGGCAAGTGGATAACATAGGGGAGCACTGAGTGGAGCACCTGCACTTTGACTTTTTACAAGCATGGAGGAAAATAAGGCACAAGTCACTTTGCTTCTGAAAAATTAACTTTATTCATTTTTCAACATCTGGACTGTTTATTAATTTTAGGACTTGATCGCACATTAGGATTTTTTTCACCAACTGTCATTTATTTTATTTATGATTCATTTTTATTCTTACTTTATGATACACGGTTACACATGTTTACCCATTTTGATGATTGTTGAACATTTGCACTTGTCACTTTATTGAAAGGTATTGTTTCATACACGCACTTTATTATGTTAGATGGTTCATATCTGATTATTCACCCTGAGGAGAGGTGATTAATATTGCACTTGTCACTTTATCAGAAGGAACTGGTTTCCAGGGGTCACACAATTCCAAAATATACCACAGTGGGAAGATTGCACATAGCATTTGCATTCAAAAAGAATACATTCAATACAGAGCAGCGCCACGCCCACTAATTTTTCTCAGTACTTTGTAAACCACCAAACACCATCAATGGCTGTGAAAAGAGCTGGACGTTGTACTGTTAGCGAAACCCAAAAAATGTCCTCCCCTTGTATTTATGGGCCTACTACCAAGGGTCAGAACCATGAATACCTGGGAGTTGGCAACCATAACTCCTTCCTAACTTTTGGGCAGCCTGCTGACTGCTTGCATATAACTTGCAAGCAAAAAGTGCCAGAAAAATCTTGGTCTTCAAGTGGTTTTTGTTGTTTGTTTATTGCACTAGTGCAAGGACAGCAGAAAGGAGGGTGAAGGGAACACAATGTACTTGAAGGTTTCTACATAAAACACAGTCTCTGATCTTTTGCAGATTTTTCTAAACACTCTGAGTCCCTCTCTCACAGGGCTGTGCTGGTTAGACATACTGTACAAACCTAGAATCTGGGTCCTTGATAAGTGAGGTTCAAGTGGTATTTTAATTATATTTCAATGCAGGATAGCACAGAAAGGTTCCTATGTTGACTTCTACTCAGCCATTTGTCACTTTGTCACTCACCACCCACAACTTACATTGTGGGGGACAACTGCAATTTGCTTCCTTTAGGCCCAATGTAGAACATCAATAGCAGCTAGCAGCTTTAAGAATTCCTCCCAGGAGTGGAGATCATTGCAAACTTCTAAATCTCTCAGCCCAAAAGCCTGGGAACAACACCGTTGTTACAGTCACATTCTTACTGGGTTTAGGAGCAGAAGGAAAGACCATGTGCCAGTGGTAGGGATGAGCCAAACACCCCTCGGTTCGGTTCGCACTAGAACATGCGAACAGACAAAAAATTTGTGCGAACACCGTTAAAGTCTATGGGATATGAAAGTGAAAAATCAAAAGTGTTCATTTTAAAGGCTTATATGCAAGTTATTGCCATAAAAAGTGTTTGGGGACTTGGGTACTGCCCCAGGGACATGTATCAATGCAAAAAAAGTTTTTAAAACTGACGTTTTTCAGGAGCAGTGATTTTAATAAGGCTTAAAGTGAAACAATAAGAATGAAATATTCCTTTAAATATCGTGCCTGGGGGTCCCCTTAGTCTGCCTGTAAAGTGTTGCATCATTCTTATGTGTTTTACTATGTCGCAGTAAAATTACATTTCTAAGCCCGGGTTCACACCTATGCGAATTAGAGGTGCGTTTCCGCACCTCTAATTCGCATAGCAGGAGAATGTGGCTGGCTCCCTATGGAGCCGGTTCACATATCTCCGGGGCGGCTGCGGTGCGCACTGCACAAAAACGCTGTGCGTCTTTGGCTGCGTTTCAGGGTCGAATTCAGGCATAGAATCGGCCCTGATTCGTCTCTGAAACGGTGAACAGGGACGCACAGCGCTCCTGTGCGGTGCGCAGCGTATTATGGTGTGAACCCGGGCTTAAGGAAAAAATGGCATTTAAAATAGCTTGTGGCTGTAATGTTTTGACGGATCCCGGCAATATGATAAAAATGAATGAAAAAATCGGCGTGGGTTCCCCCCAGTCCACACTAGGCTCTTCGGGTCTGGTATGAATATTAAGGGGAACTCCATGGCAAAATGTGAATGGGTATGAGGTACTCCATTGTACCCCTACCCATTCACCAAAAAAGTGTCAAAAAAGTAAAAATGACAGGAGACAGTTTTTGACAATTCCTTTATTTAAAAAACTTGCATCATAGCCACAGAGTCTGCTGTTGAAGTTTGAGGCACACACAACTACTTGCTGACATTAACCCCTTGCTTACTGGAGTCATGGTGGATCGCATTCACTACCATTTCAGAGTACTTCATTCTTGATTTTGATTGTGTACATTGACTTTTAACCAAGGTCGATTTTAATTTCAATGTTGTCTACAATGTCAGACTTTTCACTTTTATATGTGTCCAATAAATTAACTTGATTGTTTACACTCCTTATAACAATCTCTTATTACTGGCCCCCATTGAGTGCTGCGTGTTTGTCCATTTGCTTTGGGGGGGCGGCCTGGTATGGTTCAGGAGGGGGGTGCTCGCTCGTCCCCCCTTTCCTGGCCTGCCATGGCTGCTTGCTCAGATAAGGGTCTGGTATGGATTTTGAGGGGTACCCCCACGCCATTTCTTTAATTTGGCGCGGGGTTCCCCTTAAAATCCATACCAGACCTGAAGGGCCTGGCATGGATTTTGGGGGTTCACCTGCCCCTCTGCCATCATGGGGAATGCCACAAGGAAGTCCCCGTCAAGTCCCTGTACGTCAGAGGGGGTGGGGTCACCGGGTGGCCCCGCCCTCCACTATTTAAGAACAGTCAGAAGACGAGAAGCGTCACACAGCGGGAGCCTCCCTCCATGCTATCATGGATGCGGAGCAGCCCGAAAAGAAGATGAAGACAAGAAGATGAAGAGAAGAAGATGAAGAGAAAAAGATGAAGAGAAAAAGATGAAGAGAGAAGCGTCACACAGCGGGAGCCTCCCATCCAATTATGGATGCGGAGTGGCCCGAAAAGAAGATGAAGAGAAGAAGATGAAGAGAAGAAGATGAAGAGAAGAAGATGCCGTGGAGGGAGATGCCGGACGAGAACACCGGAGAAAGAAGCAGAGGATCGGAGGAAGAAGAAGATGGAGGAAAAAACCGAAGGAAGACAGGAGAAAGAAGAAAGAAGATGGAAAAAAGAAGACTTTAAATAAAGGAATTGTCAAAAACTGTCTCTTATCATTTTTAACATTTTTGACAGTTTTTTTGTGAAATGGTAGGGATACTTTTGTACCCCCTTACCATTTCACATGGGGGGGCAGGATCTGGGGGTCTTCTTGTTAAAGGGGGCTTCCAGATTCAGATAAGCCCCCCGCCCACAGACCCCCACAACCACCGGCCAAGGGTTGTGGGGATGAGGCCCTTGTCCTCATCAACATGGGGACAAGGTGCTTTGGTGGGCTACCCCAAAGCACCCACCCAATGTTGAGGGCATGTGGCCTGGTACAGTTCAGGAGGGGGGGCGCTCTCTCGTCCCCCCCTCTTTTCCTGCGGCCTGCCAGGTTGCGTACTCGGATAAGGGTCTGGTATCAACTTTGAGGGGGACCCCTACGTCATTTTTTTTTTAAATTTTGGCAGGGGGTTCCCCTTAATATCCATACCAGACCTGAAGGGCTGGTATGGAATTTAGGGGGACCCCCACGACAGGTTTTTATTTAATTTTGGTTCAGGGTTCCCCTGTGGGGAAATCCCATGCCGTTTTTATCAATGAACTTTTATGTGTATTGTCGGACCGGCAATTCATTAATAGCCGCAAGTAGTTTTTAATGACTTTTTTTCCTTTGAAATTTCATTTTGCTGTTAGGCTGTTCTAAACACGGGAAACATGCGCCCCTTTACAGGCATACTATAGACACCCCCCAGGTACGAAATTTAAAGGAATATTACACTTTTATTGTTTGACTTTAAGCATTAATAAAATCACTGCTCCCGAAAAAACGGTAGTTTTTAGAACTTTTTTTGCATTGATACATGTCCCCTGGGGCAGGACCCGGGTCCCCAAACACTTTTTATGACAATACCATGCATATAAGCCTTTAAAATTAGCACTTTTGATTTCTCCCATAGACTTTTAAAGGGTGTTCCACGGCTTTCTAATTTGCCGCGAACACCCCAAATTGTTCGCTGTTCAGCGAACTGGCGACCAGCCGATGTTTGAGTCGAACATGAGTTCGACTCGAACTTGAAGCTCATCCCTAGTGCCCATCAGTGCCACCTATCAGTGCCCATCAGTGCCACAACATAAGTACCCATCAGTGCAGCCTTTCAGTGCCCATCTGTGCCGCCTATGAATGCCCATCTGTGCCACCTATGAGTGCCCATCTGTGCTGCCTATGATTGTCCATCAGTGCTGCATATCAGTGTCACCTATTAGTGCCCATCAGTGCCGCCTATCAGTGCCCATCAGTGTCGCATATCAGTGCCCAAGAGTGCCACTTCATCAGTGCCACCTCATCCGTGCTCATCAGTGACACCTTAGCAGTGCCCGGTAGTGCAGCCTCATCAGTTCATCAGTAAAGGAGAAAACATACTTATTTACAAAATTTTATAACAGAAACTAAGAAAAACTTTTTTTTTCAAAGTATTACATTTTTTTTATTTGTTTAGCAAAAAATATAAACCACAGAGGTGATCAAATACCACTAAAAGAAAGCTCTATTTGTGGGAAGAAAATTATAAAAATTTTGTTTGGGTACAGTGTAGCATGACCGCGCAATTGTCATTTAAACAGCGACAGCGCTGAAAGCTGAAAATTGGCTTGGGCAGGAAGGGGAGAAAGTGCCCAGTATTGAAGTGGTTAAGGTAGTAATGTTCAGTTAAAACAGAAGTGCCTGTGAGACAACACTGATTTCATTCCACCCTGTCTATGTATCAAAGGAGAGCAATTTCTGGTAGCCTCTGCCATAGCCCCCACTGTTCTTTACACAGGCCATCTGGCATCAGTCCTCAATCATTTATCCTCCCACCTCAGGAACATGAAGCAGGAGTGACTCCCCACTGCCATGTAGCAAATGCTCATTGCTCATGAAAGTGTCAACATTGGCAAAAAAAAAGAAAGAATTTTGATTAATTTCATGTACACCTGTTAACAGTTCTCCATCCTGTAAAGATTTTACACTTTATGGACAAGTTGCATCTGCTCTTCTTGAGATGTAAATTAATCCTGGTTACTGTGTCAAATGAGAGGGAAACAAAAGCTAATAGAGATTCATAGCAGTTCTGAAATAATGAGCACAATGTTCTATTTAAAAAGAGTGGGGTTATGTCTTATACAGTACTATACAGTATAGTATATTTTTCTTTTTTTTTACTGCATCCAAATTACTTAACACAAGCAGAATGCAATTTGTTTTGGTTACTGTTGACTGGAAAAGGTACACTTATGATAAGAGAAACATTTTAATTACAGAGAGTTTGTTCAGATAAATTTCAAGGAACTGGACATATAGCTTAAAAGGTGATATTGCTGTAGCTTGGAGGAAGGATAGCAAAACTGGTTTATTTAATCCATAATTTGTTTTTTAAACCTGTCATGGAAATAAGCATCCAGCCCACATTGTAATCTTTAAAACTCAAAAAGGGGCTTAAAGGGTACAGTGATGATGTGTAAGTGCAGTGATCTATAGTAACCCATCAACTTAGTGCAAGTAGACTCATAAAAATATAATTTCTAATTTGTTGCTATGGGTTGCTGCATATTACTGTTAACCTTTTGAAAAAGGCCAATAAAGTCAGTGACATCTAAGACCTAGGTGCTAAGGGCTTACTTTAAGACTGAGGTTAAGCTTTGCAGTTGCTAGGGGTGTCGCTAGTGCCAGGCATCGGGGGCACATACCTTTCATCTCTCAATTGGTGCCTTGAGTGCATTTACTTGCACACTGAAGTTGCCTGGTGAGAGAGGACCAATTGTTGCTGCCCTAAGCTTGGATGGTGGTGCAGAGGTGAGATATGGGGGGGGGAGCTGTGGACAGGGGGTGTAGAAGTAAGATGTGCAAGTAAAAGCAGAGATGAGCTGTGAAGGGGGGGGTGAAGGCAAACTGTGGATGTAAGGCACAGAGGTTGGCTATGTACAGGGAGTGCAGAGGTGAGTTATGGGTGGGGGCAACATAAGTGAACTGTAGATGTGGGAGTAGATGTGAGCTGTGGACAGGGGGCTCAGAGGTTAATGGTAAAAGGGGAGCATACAGATAGGCAGTAGAAAAAGGGTACCGAGGTAAGCAGTAGATGGTAACCTTTGGAGGTGCTGCTTAAAGTGATACCTAAACATGCACTGTTTAATTTACATTATCCCCTCTATTTATTGGCCTCCAAGGATGCTTGGGGAGACAGTTTATCTGGCAGGCATTGGCAAACACAAACCTTTGGCTGACCAGGTAGTCTCGTGCTGTATTCAGGGTATGGGGACATTTGGAGACTGCATGCCCCTATTTACTGCATTTAAAGCAATGCACTTGCTGTCAGGGCTTCCCATTTGACATCTTCCTAAAGCAGCTTTAGATCTTTCTTGGAGGAGCCACATCTCCTCTAAAGGAAGGTACATGCCTTGCTACTAGAAATAGCTTTTTCTCAACTGAGGCTTGTCAGCTTTCCCAACCACAGTGGATCTTCTCCATCACCTGAATGTTCCCTTTAAACTTGCCATAGTCATTGCAACCCCAGCCCATCAAACAGTAGGCAGTCTGAAAGTTTACAACTGAAAAGGGCAGTAGCAATTCTCACCAGCTTTCTTCGGGCCATGCTTTTCCCACAGCAATTTTTTCAAAGGCACCTAGAAAAACCTTTGCATCAGTTGGCCACACCTTTTGCATAAAGTTGTAACATTCATCTCTTGCTTCTGAACAGCTACTGGCTCTTTCATAGCAAGAAGAACTGAATTGACACTTTTTGTAGCTGGGAACATGCTATTTACACCAGTTCATGGCAGACTCCAAAACTGGTGGATTCAGCTTCAATTTCAGCTTCTCTGCTTAACTAGTTATTTAATTTACCTTACTGGACCTCTTGTCTGTCCACATACAGACTACTACTTACATAGTTCAGACACATTGACCTGTTTGGACATTGATTACATCTGGCAAAGCACCTTATCCCCATGTTGATGAGAATAAAAGCCTATTCCCCACAACTAGCCCACTGTATATCGCCCCCATGTGAACAAATAAGGGTTTACACTGCACACTGTTTTTTGTGGGTTCCCCATTATAATCGATACCAGATCTGAAAGGTCTGGTGTGAATTTTTTTTTTTTTTTTTTTACTGAATCCCACCCTTTGTTTATGTTCAGCTGTCAACCAGGAATACCCAACTGATGGTTGAATGGGCTGGGCAGGGATACACTACTGGTTTTAGGACATCAGATCTCTAACAACTAGGGGTCCTGAGTATGAAGTTTTAAAATTAGCAGCAATATTAATCCCACTGCTAAATGTTACATTTTCTGCTGCAGGCAGAGGTTTGGATTGACCAAAAACCCATTTAGTTTGGCCATTCACCGTACAGCTACACAAGCATGTTTCAGTCTGAACATAGGTTTGGACTAAATCTGTAGCCCATACCAATTCACAACAAAGGCTATTCTGTTCTTTTCTTAGCATGGTAATTAACCAACTTTATAAAATCATCATAAAGTTAAAAATGTTTAATGATTTAAATTATTCAGTCTGAGTTTTGCAATTAGGGGTCAGTATAGAGGCTCATAATCACTAGCTGGATAAGTACACAAGCAGGTCACCATGGTGGATGAGACAGGCTCATCTGAGGTGCGGAGTCTAAGAACTAACCAGCATCCACAAGAGCTCCTGATTGGTGGAGATGGGTTTTGCTTTGTGTTAGTACCAGGTCGCTGTCCTCAGGTTCGCCCCAGGAGGTGAGCAAGCTGGGGTCCAGTAGCAGATATAAGGAGGGTAGGTAGGGATCAAGTAGAAGCATAGTCAGTAAATAAACCAAAATTCGGTAACAAGTGGTTGTAGGTTGGGATCCAGTTGAAGTGTAATTGAGGAACAAGCTAAAGGTCAGCAACAAGTGGTAGTGGAAATAAGGACTGCTGCAGGTACACAAAGGAGTAAGATATCAGCTGGAAAGAGCACAATAATCTAGCAAACAGGAATTGCAAATGCATGGCTTAAATAGGAAGTTCATGGGAGGAGAAAACAGTTCAAGATTCACCAGAAACAAGGCACAAGGCAAGATTGCTCAATAAATAAGACAGGGTGCTATCCAGCATCATGTGGCTCATCAAGAAGTGCTACTGCTGAATGCAGCAGAAGCCATGGGTCCAGATCCCAGCGCTGACACTGAGCATCTTCAGCATCTCAGCAATATCCAAAATGTC
Source organism: Aquarana catesbeiana (assembly GCF_042186555.1). NCBI lineage: Eukaryota > Metazoa > Chordata > Amphibia > Anura > Ranidae > Aquarana > Aquarana catesbeiana. The sequence continues at coordinate 348,949,299 of NC_133327.1, read as the reverse complement.
TTTGGACCACCAAATGCATCTGGAGCCACTGCAGGTACCTATACCACTCTTTGTCCTTTTTCAACTCCAGGGGATATTGGACAGCAGTTAACCTACCAATGAAAGAGAGCATGACTGACTGATCTTTATTGTGGAAATCTCCAGCACAGGGGAAAAGTGCAAAAGTAGTTTATTTTTAAATTACTGCACAGATCTGAAAGAAATACACATGGCTCTTGTATTTAGACAGTATTTGTTTAACCTATAGTTCAGATTTTAAGTAGACATTTTTAGATTATTGTTCTGTAGTTCAGATTTTAAGTAGACTTTTTAGATTATTGTTCTGTAGCCAGGTAGTAGGCTAGAGACAGAGAGTGCTTAAGGACACTATGTTACAGTGCTTTCTGTATCTCCACTGGAATTCAGGCTGAATGAGTAAACACTACCTTGCCTCTATCCACCAGGAGGAGCTGACAAGCAAAAGGAGCTCAAGAGACTTGATGGTTGGCAGCATTGAATCATAGGAAATGAAGTTTTGGGGGAAAAAAAACATTTCTATTGCAGACAATTGGATTACAATTACCAATGCAACCTGGGTAAAAAAAAAGGGAGAATTGTATTTTCACAGGCTGAATATAGAGGGATTTACTCTTTGCTGCGAGGAGCGCACATACCTGCTCCTGTGTGCACATCAACCAGCTATAAGCCTTCGACCGTGTGCCGAGGACCAGAGTCACTCCAGGCAGGTCGAGAACTGAGCTGCCATATTAACTGCGAGACCCTTGTTGCTGTATCGCTGGGGCTGGTGAGAGGACACTGCTGCCATTAACCTGGTACTGCTAGCAGAGACTGAGCACATAGGGACTGGCTATCTAACTAGCAGCATTATTTACTGCATGCAGACTTTAATGGTACTGTACTCATGTTCACCACCATAAAGACTGGGCCCCCCCGCTAGCTAGCTGAAGAACTAAGGCCCCTTTCACACGGGATGGATCCGTGTTGATCCGCCCCGTGTTTATCCGCTGCTCAGCGGGGATCGCTCCATTTTCCCCAGCTGAGCAGGCAGATGACAGGGCGGGACCCGCACACTGTGCAGGGACCGCCCTGTCAGATCTCCGCTCTCCCCTATGGGGGATCGGAGGAACACGGACCGTCTGTCCGTGTTCATCCGATCCGCTCTGCAGACGGATAGAAAAATAGGATTTTCTTCCGTCCGCAGAATCGGACGAGAGCGGAGCCAGACAACATCGGGTGTTAGTGGATGTACATCCGCTGACACCCGCTATCCCATAGGGATGCATGTATGTCCGTATTTCATCCGAAAACGGATGGATGAAATACGGACATACTGTCCGCATGTGTGAAAGGGGCTTAAGGCTAAAAACTGCTCCCTCAGATAGCTGCTTCACAATAACTTTGCCTATTGTCAATAGTACGAAGTTAAATTGAAAAATGCAGCACTTAAAACAGGTGGAATAAATTAAAAATAAACTCATTAAAATAATAACACAAACATGCACAATATCCTCAGTGAGTAACTTCCACCAGTGAGTTTGTAGTGAGCAAATGAAAATGCCAAGAAAAGTGTAATCTTCCTGTCAGGTTCAAGAGGTATAAGCAAAAACCATGTGTGCTCCACCAACCACTGTGAGGCTTACCAGAGAGTTTGTGACACTCATTTGAGAAGTCTGTTGCTTCAATTAACACAGACCACCACAAGCCTTTACAGCCAAGACAGCGTAACTTACAATTCTACTTCCTCCTATCCTCTTCCTTTCTCTGCTGGGGTCTCAAAAGGTTCTGTTTTTGGACTTCTCCTATTCTTGATCTACACCTCCTCCCTGGGTCAGCGGATAACCTCCTATTGCTTTCAATACCATCTGTACCTTGATGACACCTGAATTTATCTTTCTACCCCTCAGCTCACTCCTTCAGCCTCCTCACGTATCACTAATTTACTAACAGACATATCAGCCTGGATGTTTCACAACTTTCTCAAGCTCAATCTAATCAAAATCAAGCTCATCATTTTTCCTCCCCCGCGTGCCACTTCCCCTGATTTCTCTGTCAAAATCGATGGTCCAGTTATCAGCCTGTCACCATATACCAGGGTTCTAGGTGTAAACTTGGACTCTAAACTATCCATTTGTCCCCATGTCCAATCACTGTCCAAACCTTGCCTTCTCAACCTCTGCAACATCTCCAAAATACACCTTTTCCTAACCAATGACACCACAACGCCTCTAGTTCACTCCTTGGTCATTTCTCAACTACTGCAACTCCCTCTTCATTGTCTTACCTTTAAAAAAGTTATCTCCCCTTCAGTCCATCATGAATGCTGCTGCCAGGCTCATCCACCTTGCCAGTCGTTCAGTGTCTGCTACTGCTCTCTGTCAATCCCTCCGCTGGCTTCTGCATCCAACAAATTAAATTCTAAATACTAACAACTAACTAACCTAGTCTCAAAATACCAACCTAATCGTTCTCTTTGTTCCTCCCAAGACCTCTTGCTCTCTAGCTCCCTCGTCACCTCCTTCCATGCTCGCTTCCAGGACTTTTCCTGAGCCTCTCCAATCCTATGGAACTCCCTACCCCAATCTGTCTGACTATCTCTTACTCTCAAGCAAAAACTGAGTTTAAAAACCTGATTTAACTCAACCACCACAGGGAAAGACAACAAATAATGGCAACTCACTGGACTATATTAAATTGTTACTTTATTAGTTATCAAAAATAATTAGAATATACAAATCCATATATTAAAATTGGTACCACACACAACAAACACCCCTAAAATCACACATACATATCTCTCTATCATGCCAAAACACATTTCCCTGTATGCAAATTAGCCTTAATATCTCTCTCTTTCTCTCTCTCTCTCTCTCTCCCATAATATAATATGCGTACGGGGTAGGGCTGGTGATCCTAATGATGGATTGGATTAAATTCTGGTCACAAATAACTTCTTATGCATGTAAGTAACGGTTCATAGCACCCATCCAAAGATAGCATTTTTGTCAAGCAACATAATTCAAGTTCCAGGATTATCACAAGATATATGGTGAGATGATGAGAAAATCCACAGTTAGTTTATGAATCAAGGTATGGTGTGGTCTAGAGGAAGAACAATGTTCACTGGTTGTGTACAGTTATATCAGCTTCAGAGGTATATAGGCATATAGAAACAGCAGTAATACATCAACCAAGAAATATGTGTAAACATATATATCGCCTCCCTCGCAGGCTCGTACATCAATCATGTTCCAGGTAAAACAAAGTGGGTATGTTCCAACACCAACTTGGAAATAAATCCTTATTGTCTTAAATGTCCATGTGTGTCACAAAGACCAGAATATCATGGAATGTTCCATAGGGTACATACATGTTATACTTATCAGTCCAGATGTCTCTGAAGATATAGAACCAGAATTGCCATTTCAAGCTGTTGTATTGCCCGCTTAGTGATTTTTACCTACAGGTAGGCCTATAATAAGGCTTACCTGTAGGTAAAAAGAATATCTCCTAAACCTGCACGGTTTAAGAGATATTGATCCTGCATGCAGCCAGTGTTGTTAGCGGTGCATGCATTCTGCAGGTCTGGCGTATCCTGTGATGTCATCGCGGATCCGGCCACTCACAGCGCCAGAGCCAGCAATCCCAGAAGAAATGCATCTTCCTCGGCAGTGACCGGGTGCGCTGTGGAAGCTTCGTTCCAAGGTAAGTATTTCATAATGTGCTAGTATGAGATGCATACTAGCACATTATGCTATTGTCTTGTAGGTTTTTTCTTTTTCAGTGGTTTACTACCACTTTCAGGAAGATTCCTGTTTGGATGTTGAGATCCCAGGTCACAGAGATGGGGATCACCAATGCCTAGGAGAGAGGGTGGATGTGGAAAGTGAGATTAAGCCTGACTGGTTTAGCCGGCTGCTTTAGAGGTCCTACTCTGTTTGTTTTTAGACAATCTCTGAAAACCCTCCTCTTCAGAGAAGCGTATTATGTCCCTTCCTAACATCCATACTTTTATTTTCTCTATCAGCTCATCCCCCACAGCTATTACCTTTTGTGTCACTTGACCCTCCCTCCTAGATTGTGAGCTCTAATGAGCAGGGCTCTCTGATTCCTCCTGTATTGAATTGTATTGTAACTATTGTTTGCCCTCATGTTGTAAAGCGCTGCACAAACTGTTGGCACTATATATCATGTAAAATAAAAATATAATAATAATAATAATAAGACAGTATATTGAAAATAGGCTTCCAATAATCTAAATACAGTATATACTTTACTTAAAATCAGTTAAAAACACTTACATGAATGCTGTAAATAGAAATACAGAAATACATGTGAAACTACAATTCCCAGGATTCTCGGAGATTCGTAGTCATGCATGGTGATATGCCACCTTGATCTTTGCGGCCTCAGGTGGCATAGTAAAAAGTACCCCTTTTGAGAGTCTTAAAGTTCTTTGCTGCCATTTATATGTCCTGCACTTCAATACAACTAGCCTGCCCATAGATGGATCAAAATATGTCCGGTTCCTGCTTATCCGATCTAATATTAATAGGTCTATGGCTGGCTTTATGTGCATACTGATAATTACTGCAACCTGTTATAATATATTGGGTTCATTTATCGCTAAGCAGTCTGATGTTTGTTTTCTGATACTAAACCTAAGCTCTGTGCAGTGTATCTACAGTTGTGTGAAAAAGTATTTGCCCCCTTTCTGATTTTTTTTTGCATATTTGTCACACTTAAATGACATAGATCATCAAACAAATTTTATTATTACACAAAGAAAACCCGAGTAAATACATAATGCAGTTTTTAAACGATGGTTTCATTTATTAAGGCAAAAAAGCTGTCCAAACCTGCCTGGCTTTATATGAAAAAGTAATTGCCCCTTAAACCTAATAACTGGTTGTGCAACCCTTGGCGGAAACAGCTGCACTCAAGCTTTAGCGATAACTGGCAATGAGTCTTTCACATTGCTGTGGAGCAATTTTGACCCACTCTTTGCAGAATTGTTTTAATTCAGCCACATTGGAGGGTTTTCCAGCATAAACGGCCTGTGTAAGGTCATGACACAGCATCTCAATTGGATTTAAGTCGGGGCTTGGACTAGGCCACTCCAAAACCTAAATTTTGCTTTGTTTGAACCATTCGGAGGTGAACTTGCTGTTGTGTTTTGGATCATTGTCCTGCTGCATAACTCAAGTGCACTTGAGCTTGAGGTCATGAACTGATGGCCAGACATTCTCCTTTAGGATTTTCTATTAGGGCTCAGAATTCATGGTTCCATCAATTATGGTAAGTTGTCCAGGTCCTGAAGCTGCAAAGGAGCACGGGTTATTTATTCGGGTTATCTTTGTGTAATATTAAAATTTGTTTGATGATCTGAAAAATGTAAGTGTGAGAAATATGCAAAAAAAAAAAAAAATCAGGAAGGGGCAAATACTTTTTCACAGCACTGTATATGTGTGCTCCCAGTAGCAGTGCAGTATCCATTTGCGTGGTGGGTGAATTTACTAAAACTGGTGCACACAGAATCTGGTTTGGCTGTGCATAGTAACCAATCCGCTTTTAACTTCAGCATGTTCAATTAGGGTTTGACAATAAAACCTGGAAGCTGATGGGTTTCTATGCAGAACTGCACCACATTTTGCTCTCTTTACTATTAGTAAATCCCCCCCCCCAGTGATAGCCAACACAATACATAAATTATAAGTGTATTTTTTTTTTTGTTAATGTAACAGCAGCTGAATTAATAAAAACGGATCATTCGGAGGATAAAAACATATTGTTTTCTTCTCTGCTATTATTTTTCTTCCTCACTGAAATTTTGCTTTATTTTTCTACAGGTCAGCAAAAATTGTTTTTATCAACTAAGTGAACTTATTGACCATTTGCCTATAATGTTCTTATTTTACTTGCATACATAATACCTAAAGAAATGCTCTATTCCACTGTCTAATTGCTGAATGAAGTAATTATATAGCTAGACTGACACATCCATATTGAAATAAACCACACTGCTTGATATTATTAAATGATCCCTGCAGAGTACTGATGTTGCATCAGGTAGCCTTTTTAAAATCCAGATTTTTTTTTATAACATTTTATCCTTTTCAGAACGCATATTATAAGGTAGTATTAATTGGATACTTTCTATACCTATTTAAGAGATAAGTGAAATCTGCTGTACAAAACTAATACCTACACGTGACATCTGCAACACAATTAGGCACACGCTAAATACATTAGTTCTATGCAGTAGCAGTACGAAATATATGTGATTGGTAGTATTTCTGCATCATATTTTAAACATCTGAGCCCTGACAAGTCGTCAGTGTAACCAGATGGCTGATATCATGTATGATGAATGGGCTTTACAGTTTATTCTCTCAAGATGAGGCTCATACATCTTTCAGACATTGTTCATACATTTATTTACTGTTTTATAGTGAATGAGGGCTGTACCTTCATAAAGATCCTAATGATATTCTGCCCAAGCAGTCAACCTTCTTTCTTTGATTCTATATTATATATTACAACAGTATATTTCTTTTTTATATTGAATATTATGTATGAATTTAGTGCATATGTATACCTTTTTCCAGTCCTTACCCACCTTAAAATGTTTGTTACCCCGACATTTCATATTCCTGATTTGTGCCTGCCGTACTATATACTTGTATGAAAAAATATAATGTTCTCTTTGTATTGCTTTCTTTGTCGGAAATCCCTGGTGTTCCTGCCAGTCCCTATGCTTTCCTATTAAAAACTGACCACACTAAGCAGGAGAACACATAGTGTTCAGTTCTCTAGCGGTGCTGGAAACTCAGTGTGCTCTCTTCCAATGATCAGACTTGTCCTGATCGTTTCAACTCGTTTCAACTCATAAAAGTCTTCTTCAGGGGGTCCAAAGACACAGAAATAATTGGAATTCTACAAAACTGTAAGCATATATGAAAAACAAAAATATTTTCAAGCGGAATACATAATCATAAATCATTACATGTATCTACAGAATGTTAGATTACAGTTTCCACTTACAAAAACTCTAAAAGAGACTGAGCATCCTACAGATGCTATAAAGGTATAAAGAGTGTCATAAATTTAATTAATAGATCAGGGTGGAAAAAGGACCAAACCAAAGGGTTAACACCAGAACACCATTGGTACTTACTCAAACATAGATTAAATTGGAGCCAAAAAGGATTGAAGGCTGGCCAGCAGATATTAGAGTGGTTTAGGTGCACACAGCTCAACAGAGACAGGTATACTTCAAAGAAAGTGGGTTTTGGAAAGGATCGGCTGATCCAAAACAACAGTAACTGCAAAAAATACAGTCATGGCCGAAATTGTTGGCACCCCAGAGATTTTTCCAGAAAATCAAGTATTTTTCACAGAAAAGTATTGCAGTAACATATGTTTTGCTATACACATGTTTATTCCCTTTGTGTGTATTGGAACAAAACAAAAAAAGAGAGGAAAAAAAGCAAATTTGACATAATGTCACACAAAATTTCAAAAATGGGCTGGTCAAAATTATTGGCATCCTTTCAAAATTGTGGATAAATAAGATTGTTTCAAGTATGTGATGCTCCTTTAACCACTTCAGCCCCGGAAGGATTTACCTCCTTCCTGACCAGAGCACTTTTTACAATTTGACACTGCGTCGCTTTAACTGCTAATTGTGTGGTCATGCAATGCTGTACCCAAACGCAATTTGCATCCTTTTTTCCCCACAAATAGAGCTTTCTTTTGATGGTATTTGATCACCTCTGCGTTTTTTATTTTTTGCGCTATAAATAGAAAAAGACTGAAAATTTTGAAAAAAAATGATATTTTCTATTTTTTGTTATAAACAAAATCCAATACACTCAATATTAGTCATACATTTAGGCCAAAATGTATTCGGACACATGTCTTTGTTAAAAAAAATGTCAATAAGCGTATATTTATTGGTTTGCGCAAAAGTTATAGCGTCTACAAACTAGGGTACATTTTCTGGAATTTACACAGCTTTTAGTTTATGACTGCCTATGTCATTTCTTGAGGTGCTAAAATGGCAGGGCAGTACAAACCCCCCCAAATTACCCCATTTTGGAAAGTAGACACCCCAAGGAAATTGCTGAGAGGCATGTTGAGCCCATTAAATATAATTTTTTTTAGTCCCAAGTTATTGAATAATGATAGAAAAAAAAATTACAAAAAGTTGTCACTAAATGATATATTGCTCACACATGCCATGATTATATGTGAAATTGCACCCCAAAATACATTTAGCTGCTTTTCCTGAGTATGGGGATACCACATGGGACTTTTTGGGAGCCTAGCCGCGTACGGGGCCCCAAAAACCAAGCACCGCCTTCAGGATTTCTAAGGGCGTAAATTTTTGATTTCACTCCACACCACCTATCACAGTTTTGAAGGCCATAAAATGCCCAGATGGCACAAAACCCCCTCAAATGACCCCATTTTGGAAAGTAGACACCCCAAGCTATTTGCTGAGAGGCATGTTAAGTCCATGGAATATTTTATATTTTGACACAAGTTGCGGGAAAATTACAAACTTTTTTTTTGCACAAAGTTGTCACTAAAATAAAAGTTGTCACCCCAAGCTATTTGCTAAGAGGCATGGTGAGTATTTTGCAGCTCTCATTTGTTTTTGAAAATAAAGAAAGACAATAGATAGAGAGGGTAAAAAAGGGGGAGGGGTATGCCTATATATCAAGAATAATGTACAAGTGAATGTGAGAGATGACATCACTGAGGGGGCTAGGGAGGAGGTGGAATCTTTATGGGTAGAGCTCCAAAGGGATGAAGCTAAGGGGAAAATAATACTGGGAGTATCCTATAGGCCCCCTAACCTGAGGGAGGAAGTGGAGACGGATCTCCTATCACAAATTGGATTAGCAGCAAGGATGGGAAGTGTTATCATAATGGGGGATTTTAATTATCCAGACATAGACTGGGCGGAGGGAACCGCGCATTCATTTAAGGCTCGCCAGTTCCTTAGTGTCTTGCAGGACAATTTTATGGGTCAGTTGGTAGACGCACCAACTAGAAATAAAACATTACTAGATCTACTGATTACCAACAATACAGACCTGATAACAGATGTGGAAATACGGGGCAATTTAGGTAACAGCAATCGCAGGTCAATTAGTTTCAGTATAAATCACACAAATAGGAGACATGAAGGGAACACAAAGACACTGAATTTCAAAAGAGCCAACTTCCCTAAACTACAAACCTTGCTAAAAGGCATAACTTGGGATAAAATATTAGGAACAAAGAATACGGAGGAGAGATGGGTTTGCTTTAAGAGCATATTAAATAAGGGCATTAGCCAATGTATTCCATTGGGTAATAAATTTAAAAGAGCGAACAAACATCCTGGATGGCTTAACTCCAATGTAAAAATGCATATAAAAGCAAAGAAGAAGGCCTTCAAAAAATACAAGGTTGAGGGATCATCCACAGCATTCAGAATTTATAAAGAATGCAATAAGAAATGTAAGGGTGCAATTAGGATGGCTAAGATAGAACATGAAAGACACATAGCGGAGGAGAGCAAAAAAAATCCCAAGAAATTCTTTAAGTATGTAAACAGTAAAAAAGGGAGGACAGACCATATTGGCCCCATAAAGAATGAGGAAGGACATCTGGTTACAAAGGATGGGGAGATGGCAAAGGTATTGAATTTATTCTTCTCCTCAGTCTTCACGAGTGAATCGGGGGGCTTCAGTAACCAAAACTGCAGTGTTTATCCTCATGACACAACACAGGAAGCACCTACATGGTTAACAGAGGACGGAATTAAAATTAGACTTGAGAAACTTAACATTAATAAATCACCGGGACCAGATGGCTTGCATCCGAGGGTACTTAGGGAACTCAGTCAGGTGATTGCCAGACCGTTGTTCCTAATTTTTACAGACAGTCTATTGACTGGAATGGTACCAGCTGATTGGAGAAAAGCCAATGTAGCACCAATATTTAAACAGGGCCCAAAAAACATCCCTGGGAATTACAGACCAGTTAGCCTAACATCAATAGTATGTAAACTCTTGGAGGGGATGATAAGGGACTATATACAAGATTTTAGTAATAAGAATGATATCATTAGCAGTAATCAGCATGGATTCATGAAGAATCGTTCTTGCCAAACCAATCTATTAACCTTCTATGAGGAGGTGAGTTGCCATCTAGATAAAGGAAGGCCCGTAGACGTGGTGTATCTGGATTTTGCAAAAGCATTTGACACAGTTCCCCATAAACGTTTACTGTACAAAATAAGGTGCGTTGGCATGGACCATAGGGTGAGTACATGGATTGAAAACTGGCTACAAGGGCGTGTTCAGAGGGTGGTGATAAATGGGGAGTACTCAGAATGGTCAGGGGTGGGTAGTGGGGTTCCCCAGGGTTCTGTGCTGGGACCAATCTTATTTAATTTGTTCATAAACGACCTGGAGGATGGGATAAACAGTTCAATCTCTGTATTTGCAGACGATACTAAGCTAAGCAGGGCAATAACTTCTCCGCAGGATGTGGAAATCTTGCAAAAAGACCTGAACAAATTAATGGGGTGGGCGACTACATGGCAAATGAGGTTCAATGTAGAAAAATGTAAAATAATGCATTTGGGTGGCAAAAATATGAATGCAATCTATACACTGGGGGGAGAACCTCTGGGGGAATCTAGGATGGAAAAGGACCTTGGGGTCCTAATAGATGATAGGCTCAGCAATGGCATGCAATGCCAAGCTGCTGCTAATAAAGCAAACAGAATATTGGCATGCATTAAAAGGGGGATCAACTGCAGGGATAAAACGATAATTCTCCCGCTCTACAAGACTCTGGTCCGCCCGCACCTGGAGTATGTTGTCCAGTTCTGGGCACCAGTCCTCAGGAGGGACGTACTGGAAATGGAGCGAGTACAAAGAAGGGCAACAAAGCTAATAAAGGGTCTGGAGGATCTTAGTTATGAGGAAAGGTTGCGAGCACTGAACTTATTCTCTCTGGAGAAGAGACGCTTGAGAGGGGATATGATTTCAATTTACAAATACTGTACTGGTGACCCCACAATAGGGATAAAACTTTTTCGCAGAAGAGAGTTTAATAAGACTCGTGGCCACTCATTACAATTAGAAGAAAAGAGGTTTAACCTTAAACTACGTAGAGGGTTCTTTACTGTAAGAGTGGCAAGGATGTGGAATTCCCTTCCACAGGCGGTGGTCTCAGCGGGGAGCATTGATAGCTTCAAGAAACTATTAGATATTCACCTGAATGACCGCAATATACAGGGATATGTAATGTAATACTGACACATAATCACACACATAGGTTGGACTTGATGGACTTGTGTCTTTTTTCAACCTCACCTACTATGTAACTATGTAACAAGAAAAATTTTTTTTTTTTTCTTTTTTCAATTTTCAAAACTTTGTGACAAAAAGTGAGGTCTGCAAAATACTCACTATACCTCTCAGCAAATAGCTTGTGGTGTCTGCTTTCCAAAATGGGGTCATTTGGGGGGTTTGTGCCATCTGGGCATTCCATGGCCTCCGAAACTGTGATAGGCAGTGAAGAGTGAAATTAAAATTTTACACCCTTAGAAAGCCTGAAGGCGGTGCTTGGTTTTCGGGGTCCCATATGCGGCTAGGCTCCCAAAAAGTCTCACACATGTGGTATCCCCATACTCAGGAGAAGCAACAGAATGTATTTTGGGGTGTAATTTCACATATTCCCATGGCATGTTTGAGCAATATATTATTTAGTGACAACTTTGTGCAAAAAAAATTTGTCTTTTTCCCACAACTTGTGTCACAATATAAAATATTCCATGGACTCGACATGCTTCTCAGCAAATAGCTTGGGGTGTCTACTTTCCAAAATGGGGTCATTTGGGGGGGGTTTGAACTGTCCTGGCATTTTATGCACAACAAGCTTATGTCACATATCAGTAACTCTTCTAACCACTTGAAGACAAAGCCCTTTCTGACACTTTTTGTTTACATGAATAAATTATTTTTTTATCTTATTTTTAAACTGTTCCTTTCATTTGTTTTAATCATTTTTATTGTTATCTCAGGGAATGTAAATATCACCTATGATAGCAATAGGTAGTGACAGGTACTCTTTTTTGAAAAAATTGGGGTCTATTAGACCCTAGATCTCTCCTCTGCCCTCAAACCATCTGACCACACCAAGATCGGTGTGATAAAGTGCTTTCCCAATTTCCCAATGGCGCTGTTTATATCCGGTGAAATCTAAGTCATGAAATGCTCGTAGCTTCCGGTTTCTTAGGCCATAGAGATGATTGGAGCCATTCTGGTCTCTGATAAGCTCTATGGTCAGCTGGCGGAACCACCGGCTGCATTCTCAGGTTCCCTGTTGGGACAGGAGAGCCAGAGAAAACCATGGAAGACGATGGGGGCATTCCCTTCCACTGCTTGTAAAAGCAGTCTAGAGGCTAATTAGCCACTAGGATTGCTTTTACATGAAAGCCGACCGCTGGCTGAAAAGAATGATACCAAGATGATACCTAAACCCACAGGCATCATTCTGGTATAACCACTCAAAGTCCAGCAACATACCAGTACATTGCTGGTCCTTGTTGGGCATATATTGTAAACTTTTTTTATGCAGCCTGTGGGCTGAACAAAAGAAAGAGATTGATCGGTGGGTATGCCCACCAATAGAATACCTCCCTTCATCCATCCACTTCTAATGATGGGCATACATGCACCGTTTATATATCCTGAAGCATGGAGGCAACCGCCCCAAAAGGTAGGAGCAAATCGCTCCTCTGCCCCTGTTTCCCCCATGCTTCGGCATATATGCTCTTTTTTTTAACCGTGGTGGTGAAATCACCTCCGACAGCGCTGGAGTCATGGCTTTATGTATCATGGGAGCAAATGCTGTTGCTGTCAAGATAAATGAATCTGCTCTGCAGCTGAATGGCGTACCTGAAAACAAAAAAATGGTTAACAATAAAACACAGTAAACAGTAAAAATTGGGGTCTATTAGACCCTAGATCTCTCCTCTGCCCTCAAACCATCTGACCACACCAAGATCGGTGTGATAAAGTGCTTTCCCAATTTCCCAATTGTAACTAAAAAGTGGCACGCTCGTGTAATAATTGTCCACATATAAGTGGTACCCCTTTCGAATAAGGGTTACACCAAGTCCCACACAATCTTGCCAGTGCTTCCTATGTAGTCAGGGCAGTTTGTCGGCTCTACGTGGCTATCTTTTCCCTCGTAAACCATAAAACTACATGCATAGCCTGTGGTCCTGTCACAGAGCTTATACATCATGACCCCGTATTTGGCATGCTTGCTGGGAAGGTACTGTTTGAATGACAAGCGGCCAGAAAACTTAATCAGGGACTCATCAACGCAGACAACTTGATGGGGAGTAAACAAGTCTGCAAAACGTTAGTTGAAGTGGTTTATGAGGGGACGAATTTTGTAGAGCCGATCGTATCCAGGGTCTCCACGAGGACGACAAAGTTCATTGTCTTTGAATTGCATGAACTGCAAGATCTGCTCGTATCGTGCCCTGGTCATGGAGGCAGAGAACAAGGGCATATAGTAAATTGGGTCAGTGGACCAATATGACCGCAACTCACTCTTTTTAGTTATGCCCATGTTGAGGGAAAGGCCCAGAAAGAGCTTAAATTCAGAAACTGTAATTGGTCTCCAATCTCTGGCAAGGGAGGACTGGGGAATATGTGTTGACCAGTGTACAAATTGCTTTGGTCCACAATAGATCTATAGAGATCTTCGGTGAAAAACAGCAAATAAAAATCAAGTGACATAAAATCAACTGTTTCCACCTGAATGCCGGGTTGGCCATTGAACGGTTGCTGCAGAAGTGGTGGGTTCCCAATTAGGATTGGCGAATGCAGCAGGAAGGGCACTATGGGCACGAAGAGCCTGTGTTCGTCTTCTTGGTGGCAGCGGGACACTACTTGTGCTTGCCACCTCGCCAGCTTGAACTGCACTTATGGAACTTGCCACGTCACCACGTGATACTGCATTACTGGATTGACTACGACCAGGGTGTACTAGGCCGCTGGTGCTTGTCAGTTCACCAGAAGGAATAGAGGCGCTAGTACTGCTCTGCTCCATATGAGGGACCTGCGGTTCTTGCACATCAATGACAGAAGAAGAAGTTCGGGGTCTGGTGTGTCTGACCTTGGCAGGGACTACAACTCCGTCATCAGAGCTATCTGTCATGGAGCCGCTGTCCTCTACAGGATCGTATTCTGAGCCTGAATCTGACAGATGAGTGACATCCTCTTCACTATCTGTCATGCTCAGAAAAGTGTAGGCCTCTTCACTAGTGTACCTTCGATTTGCCATTTTGGGCTCTAAATTTAGTGGTACACTAGTGAGACTCACAGGTAAAAAAGCTCCTGACTGTTAGCGACTGTATCAAAACGCTACCAAAAAAACTGTTAGTAATCGCAGGAATCAGGCCTGACTCTGCGAATGCTGCAGTTATGTGTGTTTAGTGTTTTGTAAGTGACAGTGATCGATTGATACTGCACTTGGGTGGGCTAGGCTGGGCTGGGCGGAGGGACAAAACGCAGGTGCTAGCAGGTATCTGGGCTGATCCCGCTAACGCTGCATTTTTGGGAACCCTAAACTGCTGGGGAAGCTAGTATAGATCTGATCAGATCAGATATTGATCCGTTCAGATACTATACCACTAAGGGAGGTGTATGCTGCGTGCGTGGGTGTTAGTGGTACTGGCACTAACCTGACGCTGCCTGGGGTGACACAGGCCCTATCTGACCCTAAAACCTAACTTGTATCACCCGCTGGGTGACCCTTTAAACCTTTATTAGGTCATAAACAGTGGGTGCCCTGACACTATAAAAACAGCGATCAGAAAAACGATCGCTTAGTGACACTGGCGACGGGGGTGATCACCAGGTTAAACCTTTATTAGGAGGGTTAGGGGGGTACCCTAGACCTAAAGGGGCCTACCACTAACTGCCCTACCACTTATAATGGTCACAAATGACACCAATGCAGTAATCAGTAAAAAAAAAAAAAAAAAAACTGCTGTTGGTGTCACTGTGACAGGGGGTGCAGGGGGGTGATCAGGGGGTGATCGGGGGTGAAAAGTGTGCCTAGAGTGTTCCATTCCCTTTCTTTATATTACTAACATGACAATTTTTGCAGCCCTGTCCGCATTGTTCTGTTGCCGGGAGCTGGTGCTGGCGTCTTTCTTTGTCTCACTTCCGGGGTTGCGATGCACCCAGTGCATGACCTGTGACCCATTCTACGTCTTGATGGGGGCGGGCCGCGACCTTGGCGTATCGATGTCATGTTTTCCACTTCCTGCATGCGGGGCCCTGTGACACCGCATGTGGGAGTCAGTTGGAATTTCCACACAGGCTTTGGCAGCATGGGGGCGGGAGGTCACCGCGATACTTGCATCGCGGAGGGAGTTCTCCCTCCCCCTTTAATGCCGTCATTACGCCCCCACATGACGTTGGCCGTCCCACTTCAGGCATTGCCGTCGTTGGGGAAGGACCTTCCGCTCTGCACCTGCACTACCCAGGTAATCACATCCATCCTTCACACTCTTTTCTCACCACTCGGCAATTTTGATTTTTTTTAAGCATACACACTCCCGGTCTTTCATACCCTTCTCTTCTCAACATCACTCATGACCCACTACACTTCCACTTGTTTCCTAGCAATTCACACACAACATCCCTTCACCATGAAGTCCTCACTGAAACATCTATACTCCACACATACACACACTTCCACCCCTTCTTCCTCTCACTTTCACACTATTTTCCTCCTTTTTACAGCCCATCTTGTGCTCAGCGGCTTGGTTGCATCTTTCCCACCTGGTGGTGCTCTTATTGGGGTGTTGCGGTTCCTTGGCAGCTGTGGCCCGTGGGTCGGGGGGCATGTGCTCTGCCTCAGCCCCGGGTGAGACTTTGTTGACCCAGACTACTCACTTATCCCAGCCCATTGGTTGTCATTGACCAATGAAATATATGTAAGTATTATTGAAACATATGTTTCTTTTGTACTTACTTTCTATTTATCCATAACTAATTATATACTAATAGATGCTTTTATTGTTCTAATTTTTTAGTTAATTTGCATCTGACTCCTGATGATTGGTAGAAAGCCAAGAAACACGTAGAGTTACCAACTTATGGATGCACATATTGTTTTACTATATAAGAATAACAATATCTCTTTTTTTCTGTAACTGTCTCGATTATATGAACTATGTCCACTGCCTTACTGCTTGTATATGCCAAACTATGTTGTATAATGTATTCCATGAAGTATGTCTTACGCCAACCTTATTAAAATATTTTGTATCATTTACATCTCGGAAATTTTTGGAGATGATGGTATCCCAGGCTATATGTACATTTATGGGTAACACAACATTTTACCAACCACGAATACAATACTTGTTTCAGATCAATCCCCCTTTAACCCTGAACAACTAATCTTTATATCCATTAACATGTCTCAAGTAAAGTCCAGCTACTATCCCCTCTTTTTTTTGTTTTTTATTACTGGGATGGAGACATGTCAATGCATTTATTGGTGTGGACAGGTCACAATCTTATTTCACTTTTGGTATACCTAAGTATTGGGTGGAAGACACCCGCTTTCCGTGACCTGATTAACCTACCTCCATTTATACTCATATCCCATTCCTTTTTTCCACATCTTTTTCCTTATAATAATTATATATTTATTGTACCTTATATGCATATTGATTTAATTCAGTGCAAACATCCCTTTCCCCGTTTGCATAAAGATTCAATTCAGTGCAAATACCCCTTTCCCTGGTGCATATTGATTAAATTCAGTGCACTTTTTTCCATTCCCATTCCCTTTCTTTATATTACTAATATGACAATTTTTGCAGCCCTGTCCGCATTGTTCTGTTGCCGGGAGGTGTGGCTGGCGTCTTTCTTTGTCTCACTTCCGGGGTTGTGATGCGCCTAGTGCGCAACCTGTGACCCATCCCACTTCTTGATGGGGGTGGGCCGCGACCTTGGCGCATCGACGTCATGTTTTCCACTTCCTGCATGTGGGGCCCTGTGACACCGCATGCGGGAGTCAGTTGGAATTTCCACACAGGCTTTGGCAGCATGGGGGCGGGAGGTCACCGCGATACTTGCATCGCGGAGGGAGTTCTCCCTCCCCCTTTAATGCCGTCATTACGCCCCCACATGACGTTGGCGTGAGCATGCCCCCGGCTCACGGCGTATAGCGGCTGCCTTGGACCGTCCCACTCCAGGGCATTGCCATGGTTGGGGAAGGACCTTCTGCTCTGCACCTGCACTACCCAGGTAATCACTTCCATCCTTCACACTCTTTTCTCACCACTTGGCAATTTTGATTTTTTAAGCATACACACTCCCGGTCTTTCATACCCTTCTCTTCTCAACATCACTCATGACCCACTACACTTCCACTTGTTTCCTAGCAATTCACACACAACATCCCTTCACCATGCAGTCCTCACTGAAACATCTATACTCCACACATACACACACTTTCACCCCTTCTTCCTCTCACTTTCACACTACTTTCCTCCTTTTTACAGCCCATCTTGTGCTCAGCGGCTTGGTTGCATCTTTCCTGCCTGGTGGTGCTCTTATTGGGGTGTTGCAGTTCCTCGGCAGCTGTGGCCCGTGGGTCGGGGGGCATGTGCTCTGCCTCAGCCCCGGGTGAGACTTTGTTGACCCAGACTACTCCCTTATCCCAGCCCATTGGTTGTCATTGACCAATGAAATATATGTAAGTATTATTGAAACATATGTTTCTTTTGTAATCACTTTCTATTATCCATAACTGATTATATACTAATAGATGCTTTTATTGTTCTAATTTTTTAGTTAATTTGCACCTGACTCCTGATGATTGGTAGAAAGCCAAGAAACGCGTAGAGTTACCAACTTATGGATGCACATATTGTTTTACTATATAAGAATAACAATATCTATTTTTACTGTAACTGTCTCGATTATATGATCTATGTCCACTGTCTTACTGCTTGTATATGCCAAAATATACAGAGCACAGTAATGATCAAATGTCTCAAAGTTCATAAAAGCACAAAGAAGTCCATAGATAATCCAATACTCGTGTATGATCAAACAGCATGCTGAAAAGGGTGACAAATCGATGAGCCCACCACCAATATTCAGAATGACCTCTCACCTGATTAAATGGACCCTTTAATTACAGAGGGTAATTAAAGGCATTCCCTTAGGGTCATATGGATATGAAGCGATTCAGCATACACAGACTTCCGTCAGAACACTGGGTCAGGATACTCGGACAATGCAGTGCATATGAAATAAAAATGGCAAACAATAGTGCTCTCTGTATAGATAACCATTTATTGTAAAAAGAGGTATAAAATTCAACACTCACAGATGGAGCACTCAACCAGTGCTAGTAAACAAGCTTGAGTGGTAGATGCGATGCAGTGAGGATGCGCGATGGCGGGTGACGTCACGACGTATCCTCGTTCTGGACGCGTTGCGTCCCAGTGGGCGGGGACTTCTTCAGTAGATGAGGATACTACGTGGGCACCCGCGCTTTATCCTAGGTGAGTAACCATGGCAATGATAAACAAACCATGGCTAGCGTCACAACAACCAGGAAATCAATTCTGGAAGTGTCCCCTTGCTAAACAAAGTGAACAAAACGGAAACTGGTCAATGTGCACCTTTAAAAAAATTAACAAATGAATGATAAAATTAAATATATCATTAATGAATATATAAAATGCATCATTCCGCATAGGATATGTGCAATAAGAGGCTTTAAAAGAATTCCAATAATTCTAAAATCAATTTTAATAAGTATTAGGGAATTAAAAATGTGAGTCATCCGCGGCCATCGATTACTCCTAAGTATACATACATCAACGATCAGAAATAAAACAATTGGTATCAAAATCTACGTTAAACCCTTCAGGGCAAAGAACTCTGGTTTCAAATATCCAGTGTGATTCCCTTTTACTTAGTTGTCTAATAAAATTTCCCCCCCTCCAGTGCTTAGTAACCCTTTCAATGCCCCAGAATCTCAAACTTTTCGGGTTCTGTTGATGGAATAGTTTGAAATGTCTGGATACATTGTGGGATTTGAGACCTTTTTTAATATTATTTACATGCTCAGCAAACCTTACATGTAGGGGTCTAGACGTTCTACCGATATACTGGAGCCCACAGGCGCACTCCAGCATATAGACAACCCGTACAGTGTCACAAGTGATTAGTTGCTTAATATCGTATTCCTTATTGGTAGCTGATGCAAGAAATTTTTTTCGTTTTTTAATGTTCCCCTTGGCATGCTTACATGGAACACATTTTTCACATGCATAAAAACCTCCCAAAAAGGAAAACAACCTATCAGAGGTCGGAACTGGGGGGTTTAAAACGCCAGGGGCCAAACGATCCCTTAATGAGGGGGCTTTTTTATAAATAAATTGAGGTCGATCTGGTAATACCGGGCTTAGAACTTTGTCTTGCTTCAGGATAGACCTATTCTTTTGTATGATCTTCTCAAACTTATGGTATTGTACATTATAGTCCAACATCATTTTGAAATTATGACTATCTGCATTAGAATCCTTGATAACATTGGAAATCAGTGTGCTTCTATCCAGAGATTTGACTCTAATTATTTCCTCCTCTAACATAGGTTGATCATAGCCTTTTTGTTCAAACCTAGACGTGAGGACTTGGGACTGCATAACAAAATCGTCCTCAGAGGTGCAGTTACGTCGCAACCTAATATACTGTCCCCTGGGAATGTTGCACAACCAAGAACGGTGATGACAACTTCCCAGGGGAATGTATGAGTTGCGATCGGTAGGTTTGAAATAATTAGTCAATGAAAACTGATTATGTTACTAATGGTCAAGTCCAAGAAGACAACCTTTTCAGGATCTATCATCCAAGTCAAAGATATATTCCTTCGATTGTTGTTAAGAGATTTGATGAAATCATCAAGTTTGGCTCTATCACCTCTCCAGATGAGGATGAGATCATCTATAAATCTTCTGTAGCAAATAAATTCTGGGGGTCGATTATGAAATACAGCTTCTTCCTCCCAGTGGGCCATAAAGATATTAGCCACACTGGGAGCAAAGCGGGCCCCCATGGCAACTCCCCTTGTTTGCAAGTAAAATTTCCTATTATACTAAAAGTAATTCAACAAGGG
This sequence comes from Aquarana catesbeiana, assembly GCF_042186555.1. NCBI lineage: Eukaryota > Metazoa > Chordata > Amphibia > Anura > Ranidae > Aquarana > Aquarana catesbeiana. The sequence goes on along the minus strand of NC_133327.1, from coordinate 348,929,058 downwards.
GAGTTGCCATTTTTTATGCATGTAGAAAATGTGTTCCATGTAAGCATGCCAAGGGGAACATTAAAAAAACGAAAACAAATTTCTTGCATCAGCTACCAATAAGGAATACGATATTAAGCAACTAATCACTTATTACACTGTAGGGGTTGTCTATATGCTGGAGTGCGGCTGTATGCTCCAGTATATCGGTAGAACATCTAGACCCCTACATGTAAGGCTTGCTGAGCATGTAAATAATATTAAAAAGGTCTCAAGTCCCACAATGTATCCAGACATTTCAAACTATTTCATCAACAGAACCCGAAAAGTTTGAGATTCTGGGGCATTGAAAGGGTTACTAAGCACTGGAGGGGGGGAAATTTTATTAGACAACTAAGTAAAAGGGAATCATACTCGATATTTGAAACCAGAGTTCTTTGCCCTGAAGGGTTAAACGTAGATTTTGATATCAATTGTTTTATTTCTGATCATTGATGTATGTATACTTAGGAGTAATCGATGGCCGCGGATGACTCACATTATTAATTCTCTAATACTTATTAAAATTGATTTTAGAATTATTGGAATTCTTTTAAAGCCTCTTATTGCACATATCCTATGCGGAATGATGTATTTTATATATTCATTAATGATATATTTAATTTTATCATTCATTTGTTAATTTTTTTAATGGTGCACATTGACCAGATTCCGTTTTGTTCACTTTGTTTAGCAAGGGGACACTTCCAGAAATGATTTCCTGGTTGTTGTGACGCTAGCCATGGTTTGTTTATCATTGCCATGGTTACTCACCTAGGATAAAGCGCGGGTGCCCACGTCGTATCCTCATCTGCTGAAGAAGTCCCTGCCCACTGGGACACAATGCGTCCAGAACGAGGATACGTCGTGACGTCACCCGCGGCCATCGCGCATCCTCACTGCATCGCATCTACCGCTCGAGCTTGTTTACTAGCACTGGTTGAGTGCTCCATCTGTGAGTGTTGAATTTTATACCTCTTTTTACAATAAATGGTTATCTATACAGAGAGCACTATTTTTTGCCATTTTTATTTCATATGCACTGCATTGTCTGAGTATCCTGACCCAGTGTTCTGACGGAAGTCTGTGTATGCTGAATCGTTTCATATCCATATGACCCTAAGGGAATGCCTTTAATGACCCTCTGTAAATAAAGGGTCCATTTCATCAGGTGAGAGGCCATTCTGAATATTGGTGGTGGGCTCATCGATTTGTCACCCTTTTCAGCATGCTGTTTGATCATACATGAGTATTGGATTATCTATGGACTTCTTTGTGCTTTTATGAACTTTGAGACATTTGATCATTACTGTGCTCTGTATATATTGATTATATACCAATGTGTCTCCTATTAGCACTGCACCATCTGTTTATAATATTGTTTTAGGGATTTGATTTTTGACCCTGGTGTTCAGCTGCTGAATTATATTTATCATTATCGCGCTGATTTTATTTTATATATTGTATATGCCAAACTATGTTGTATAATGTATTCCATGAAGTATGTCTTACGCCAACCTTATTAAAATATTTTGTATCATTTACACCTCGGAAATTTTTGGAGATTATGGTATCCCAGGCTATATGTACATTTGGGTAACACAACATTTTACCAGCCACGAATACAATACTTGTTTCAGGTCAATCCCCCTTTGATCCTGAACAACTAGTCTTTATATCCATTGACATGTCTCAAGTAAAGTCCTGCTACTATCCCCTCTTTTTTCGTTTTTCAGTACTGGGATGGAGACATGTCAATGCATTTATTGGTGTGGACAGGTCACAATCTTATTTCACTTTTGGTATACCTAAGTATTGGGTGGAAGACACCCACTTTCCATGACCTGATTAACCCACCTCCATTTATATTCATATCCCATTCCTTTTTTCCACATCTTTTTCCTTATAATAGTTATATATTTATTGTACCTTATATGCATATTGATTTAATTCAGTGCATTAAAACCCTACCCCTGTTGCATATTGATTTAATTCAGTGCAAACATCCCTTTCCCCGTTTGCATATTGATTCAATTCAGTGCAAATACCCCTTTCCCTGGTGCATATTGATCAAATTCAGTGCACTTTTTTCCATTCCCATTCCCTTTCTTTATATTACTAACATGACAATTTTTGCAGCCCTGTCCCCATTGTTCTGTTGCTGGGAGGTGGTGCTGGCGTCTTTCTTTGTCTCACTTCCGGGGTTCCAGTGCGCGACCTGTGACCCATCCCATGTCTTGATGGGGGTGGGCCGCGACCTTGGCGCATCGACGTCATGTTTTCCACTTCCTGCATGCAGGGCCCTGTGACATCGCATGCGGGAGTCAGTTGGAATTTCCACACAGGCTTTGGCAGCATGGGGGCGGGAGGTCACCGCGATACTTGCATTGTGGAGGGAGTTCTCCCTCCCCCTTTAATGCCGTCATTACGCCCCCACATGACGTTGGCGTGAGCACGCCCCTGGCCCGCGGCATATATTGGCTGCCTTGGACCGTCCCACTCCAGGCATTGCCGTGGTTGGGGAAGGACCTTCCGCTCTGCACCTGCACTACCCAGGTAATCACATCCATCCTTCACACTCTTTTCTCACCACTCTGCAATTTTGATTTTTTAAGCATACACACTCCCGGTCTTTCATACCATTCTCTTCTCAACATCACTCATGACCCACTACGCTTCCACTTGTTCCCTAGCAATTCACACACAACAACCCTTCACCATGCAGTCCTCACTGAAACATCTATCCTCCACACATACACACACTTCCACCCCTTCTTCCTCTCACTTTCACACTATTTTCCTCCTTTTTACAGCCCATCTTGTGCTCAGCGGCTTGGTTGCATCTTTCCCGCCTGGTGGTGCTCTTATTGGGGTGTTGCAGTTCCTAGGCAGCTGTGGCCCGTGGGTCGGGGGCATGTGCTCTGCCTCAGCCACGGGTGAGACTTTGTTGACCCAGACTACTCACTTATCCTAGCCCATTGGTTGTCATTGACCAATGAAATATATGTAAGTATTATTGAAACATATGTTTCTTTTGTACTTACTTTCTATTTATCCATAACTGATTATATACTAATAGATGCTTTTATTGTTCTAATTTTTTAGTTAATTTGCATCTGACTCCTGATGATTGGTAGAAAGCCAAGAAACGCGTAGAGTTACCAACTTATAGATGCACATATTGTTTTACTATATAAGAATAACAATATCTCTTTTTTCTGTAACTGTCTCGATTATTTGAACTATGTCCACTGCCTTACTGCTTGTATATGCCAAACTATGTTGTATAATGTATTCCATGAAGTATGTCTTATGCCAACCTTATTAATATATTTTGTATCATTTACACCTCGGAAATTTTTGGAGATTATGGTATCACAGGCTATATGTACATTTATGGGTAACACAACATTTTACCAACCACGAATACAATACTTGCTCCCCTAACGATGCCAACTGCCCGTCTCCACCCATGACACAAGTGGACACTAATGAGAGGTACTTGATGAGGGAGTGGGGTGCTCCTCACCCAAAGCGATTTGGTCAGAATCCATACAATATACAAACAAGATATTTGGGGGCACACCCTAAAAGATGCATTAAAGATGGTACAGCCATAAGACCATACAATAGAAGAAAATATTACAGCGCACACATGCAAAAAAGACATTTACCTCCAGCAAGGCTAGTTTAAAAACACCTAAACATTTTCAAAAAACATTATAAAAAAAATATGGGGATAAGGAGCACCCCACTACCTCTCATTAGTGTCCTATTGTGTCATGGGTGGAGACCTCAAGATTCTCCCATGTAAAAGAGTGTATTGCTCTCATGGTTCAGAGATGCAGGATCTCCCAGTCTATGGATAGTGTAGGACCCACTAATTATGGGGTACTTTGACGCAGTAAGTGGGCTTAGCACCATATAGCAATATGGTGTGACCAAATCCCCATATTTTTTGATAATGTTTTTTGAAAATGTTTAGGTGTTTTTAAACTAGCCTTGCTGGAGGTAAATGTCTTTTTTGCATGTGTGCGCTGTAATATTTTCTTACATTATCAAGAAGTTTGCAATCCATGGCACTGTAGCTAATCTCTGGGCGTGGACGGAACAGAAAAATTGATGAAAGGTTGCAACGCAGAATAGTCCGGATGGTGGATAAGCAGCCCCAAACAAATTCCAAAGAAAGTCAAGCTGTCCTGCAGGCTCAGGGAGCATCAGTTTCAGCGCGAACTATCTGTTGACATTTAAATGAAATGAAACGCTATGGCAGGAGACCCAGGAGGACCCCACTGCTGACTAGGGATGAGCTGAACACCCCCTGGTTCGGTTCGCACCAGAACCTGCGAATGGACCGAAAATTTGCACGAACGTTAGAACCCCATTGAAGTCTATGGGACTCGAACGTTCAAAATCACAAGTGCTAATTTTAAAGGCTAATTTGCATGGTATTGTCCTAAAAAGGGTTTGGGGACCCGGGTCCTGCCCCAGGGGACATGTATCAATGCAAAAAAAAGTTTTAAAAATGTCCGTTTTTTCGGGAGCAGTGATTTTAATGATGCTTAAAGTGAAAAAAAAGTGAAATATTCCTTTATATATCGTACCTGGGGAGTGTCTATAGTATGCAAAAATTCAAAAATTAATAATGCGCCAACCACAAAGCAAAGCAGCCAACACCACAATCAGACAAATTGTACAAAAATAAAATTAAAAACAAGTGTGGCGCTAAAAGGAAGTGTCCTTTATTGGGCAAAGCCAAACAGAATGGTATCTGGAGGGCAAAATGCACAATAAAGATTATTAATGAAAAAAGTCCTACAAGGACTAAGAATTAGTTCCAGAAACAATACAACATGGATGGCTAAAAAATGAGTGAATCCATAAATTATGTACCGTGAAAGGTATAACTAATATGTGCTATAAGGAAACGGGTAGTATGAAAAGAGCCTCAAAACCCAAACAAAAGGAAAGGTCTTCATAAAACGCTGTGAAAAGTAAATATGATGTGCAACACTGACATATTGCACATGAAAAAACGGTATGTGTATGTGTGGGGGATTGTGCACAACACAAGTGTAATACAAATAAATATAAGTTGGTATATAAAGAAAACCAAATATGCTATTACAATAAAAAGTCAATCCAGATTGGAAAAATAAAGTGATGACACTAAGTCCAAATCATGTATTGAAAACAACGATCAGCAACCACTGAGTCAACTGAGACAGGACCAATGGATCCAAAGATGGCATCCACAAGTTGCGATCTTGAACATCTGTGTAAATGATGTAGGCAAAAATACCCTTACCGGATAGGATGGACTCCCAGTCAGCGACTTGAGAGTCAAACAGGCTTGTGTCAAAATATAGAGGGTAGTTCCTGGTCTCCGACAGCTGGAGGTATTAGAAGAGTGGCGATGTTCACTGACCTGATCACTCCGATCTCACCGACCCGTCACTCCATAGGTTGCAATGGTAGGTACCTATTGGGACTCCGGCTCCATAGGAAGGATGTCACTCCTCAGAGATGATGGGAAAAGAAAAGAGGCTTCCCCATAGTATAAATCAGCTAAAAAACCAGCTTTATTAAAATAAAATAATAAAAGCACTCAGGCCCTTATATAGCAAAATAATGAAAGTAGCGCTAAAATACAAATGGTGGCAAGACAGGCATCAAAAACCCTACGCGTTTCGTCCGATAGGACTTCTACTGGGGTATATACCCCAGTAGAAGTCCTATCGGACGAAACGCGTAGGGTTTTTGATGCCTGTCTTGCCACCATTTGTATTTTAGCGCTACTTTCATTATTTTGCTATATAAGGGCCTGAGTGCTTTTATTATTTTATTTTAATAAAGCTGGTTTTTTAGCTGATTTATACTATGGGGAAGCCTCTTTTCTTTTCCCATCATCTCTGAGGAGTGACATCCTTCCTATGGAGCCGGAGTCCCAATAGGTACCTACCATTGCAACCTATGGAGTGACGGGTCGGTGAGATCGGAGTGATCAGGTCGGTGAACATCGCCACTCTTCTAATACCTCCAGCTGTCGGAGACCAGGAACTACCCTCTATATTTTGACACAAGCCTGTTTGACTCTCAAGTCGCTGACTGGGAGTCCATCCTATCCGGTAAGGGTATTTTTGCCTACATCATTTACACAGATGTTCAAGATCGCAACTTGTGGATGCCATCTTTGGATCCATTGGTCCTGTCTCAGTTGACTCAGTGGTTGCTGATCGTTGTTTTCAATACATGATTTGGACTTAGTGTCATCACTTTATTTTTCCAATCTGGATTGACTTTTTATTGTAATAGCATATTTGGTTTTCTTTATATACCAACTTATATTTATTTGTATTACACTTGTGTTGTGCACAATCCCCCACACATACACATACCGTTTTTTCATGTGCAATATGTCAGTGTTGCACATCATATTTACTTTTCACAGCGTTTTATGAAGACCTTTCCTTTTGTTTGGGTTTTGAGGCTCTTTTCATACTACCCGTTTCCTTATAGCACATATTAGTTATACCTTTCACGGTACATAATTTATGGATTCACTCATTTTTTAGCCATCCATGTTGTATTGTTTCTGGAACTAATTCTTAGTCCTTGTAGGACTTTTTTCATTAATAATCTTTATTGTGCATTTTGCCCTCCAGATACCATTCTGTTTGGCTTTGCCCAATAAAGGACACTTCCTTTTAGCGCCACACTTGTTTTTAATTTTAGTGTCTATAGTATGCCTGTAAAGTGGCACATGTTTCCCGTGCTTAGAACAGTCCCTGCACAAAATGACATTTTTAAAGGAATAAAAGTCATTTAAAACTGCTTACGGCTTTAATGTAATGTCCGGTCCCAGTAATATGGATGAAAATCAGTGAAACAAACGGCATGGGTACCCCCCCCAGTCCATTACCAGGCCCTTTGGGTCTTGTGTGGATATTAAGGGGAACCCCGCACTCAAATTTAAAGAGGAAAGGAGTGGGGCCCCAGGCCCTCTGAACAGCAGTATACAGGCGGTGCAAACAAGACAGGGACTATAGGTTTGTTGTTAAGTAGAATCTGTTTGTAAGTTTGAACTGGTACATTTTTAAAGTGTAGCTCCAGCCAAAAAATCTATTTTTAAGCTTTTTGGAAAACATAGGGAAGGGTTATCACCACTGTGACAATTGTTTTGCTGTCTGTGCACCTCTTCAGAAGATTTTACCTCACTTTCTGTCCCAATGACAAATGTTTTTTGACAATTTGGGGTTTTTAGTGAAACAAGGATTGGTGATAAAGCATCATTGGAAAGGTGACACGTTTTTCCCATATTAACTCTTACAGGAGAGAATTTCCCTTCCTAGGGGTAGATTTCATCTCACTTCCTGTTGTCTCCTTCCGTTTGCAAGTAGGAGTCGTTTGTAAGTTGGATGTTTGAAAGTAGGGGCCTGCCCTATATACTCTGAAGAAATTGGGGCCTTAGGTGTTGGTGTTGCCACAACACTGTAAGCCCTCACAGTTACTCTTGGTGGGCGCAGGAACGGGCTCTGCTGTGAAATATTAGATCAAGAATTGTAATTACATGCCCCTGTTGAACAGGGTCAGAAAAATTGGGCCTTTGGTGTTGGTGGTGCTGGTGCCACAACACTGTAAGTCCTCATAGTTACTCTTGGTGGGCGCATAAAAGGGCCCTGTTGTGAAATATTAGATCAAGAATTGTAATTACATGCACCTGTTGAACAGGGGCATAAAAATTGGGCCTTTGGTGGTGGTGGTGGTGGTGTTGCCACAACACTGTAAGTCCTCACAGTTAATCTTGGGAGCTGGAACGGGCCCTGCTGTGAAATATTAGATCAAGAATAGTAATTACATGCACTTGTTGAACAGGGGCAGAAAATTTGGGCCTTTGGTGGTGGTGGTGCTGGTGCCACAACACTGTAAGACCTCCCAGTTACTCTTGGTGGGCGCAGAAACGGGCTCTGCTATAAGATATTAGATCAAGAATTGTAATGACATGCCCCTGTTGAACAGGGGCAGAAAAATTAGGCCTTAGGCACTGGTGCCACAACACTGCGACCCCTCACAGATACTCTAGTTGGAGCGCAGGAACGAGCCCTGCTGCAAAGTATTGCATCAAAAATTGTAATTACACGCCCCTGTTAAACAGGGGCTGAAAAATTGGGCCTTAGGCACTGGTGCTGGTGCCACAACACTGCAACCCCTCACAGATACTCTAGTTGGAGCTCAGGAACAAGCCCTGCTGCAAAGTATTGAATCAAAAATTGTAATTACACGCCCCTGTTAAACAGGGGATGAAAAATTGGGTCTTAGGCACTGGTGCTGGTGTCACAACACTGCAACCCCTCACAAATACTCTAGTTGAGTGCAGCAACGAACCCTCCTTGCAAAATATTGCATCAAAAATTGTAATTACACGCCCCTGTTAAACAGGGGCTGAAAAATTGGCCCTTAGCCACTGGTGGCGGTGCCCAGAAACTAAAATATTCTTACAAGCTATCAGCATGATCATTGAGGAGGAAGATGATAGTCACTCAGCATAACAGGATAGTCACTCAGCATCAGCATGGGCAGTCTTGAAGGGATATGACATTTCAAAAAAAATTATTCAGTTACATCAGCATCAGGTGCTTGGTAGCTGGTGGTGATACAAGACTGATTAATTTTTATGAAGGTCAGTCGATCGACCGAGTCGGTGGACAGGCGCACCCTGTGATCGGTTACAAAACCTCCAGCAGCACTGAAAGTGCATTCCGAAAGAACGCTGAATGCAGGACAGGCCAGTAGCTCAATTGCATACTGTGCAAGCTGTGGCCAGTGATCCTTCCTCAAGACCCAGTAACCCAGAGGAATTTCGATGGGAAAGGTGTCCAAGTCAGATCTTGCCCCTAGGTATTCCTGCACCATGTAATACAGACGCTGGTGATGGTTGCTGGAACCGATCATACCTTGAGGCTGCGGACTTAAAAATTGTCTGAATGCATCGGTCAGACGGCCACCTTCTCCACTGCTCCTTCTTTGACTGACTGAAGCCTCAGCAACACGTTGTCCAGGAAAAGGAGTTTGTAACCTCCCAGTCTCTGGGAACGCATTGCACAGACCTTTCTGCAAGGCCTCCTGAAGATGTTTCATCCACTGCTCCCTCTGCGATGGCAAGATAAGGTCCACAACCTTACCCTTGTAACGTGGATCAAGGAGGGTTGCCAGCCAGTATTGATCCCTCTCCTTGATACCACGAATACGAGGATCCTTCCGCAGGCTTTGCAGGATCAGGGAGACCATGCAGCGTAGGTTTGCTGAGACATTCGGTCTGGAGTCCTCTGGGTCACTAAGGACAACATGATCCGCAGCCACCTCCTCCCAGCCACGTACAAGTCCATGGGTTTCTTGGGATTGTAAATGATCCCTTAAAGCAGGGGTCTCAAACTGGTGGCCCTCCAGCTGTTGCAAAACTACAAGTCCCATGAGGCATTGCAAGGCTGAACTGTTACAAGCATGACTCCCTCAGGCAGAGGCATGATGGTATTTGTAGTTCCGCAACAGTTGGAGGGCCACCAGTTTGAGACCCCTGCCTTAAAGACTGCTGCTGATGCTGAGTGCCAGGCTCCACCTCCATGCTGACACAATCCTCCTCTTCCTCCTCCTCCTCCTCCTCGTCCTCTTCCTGTATGATCGGTGGGCAATGCAGGAACACTGTCTGGATAAAGGGGGCCTTAAGAGCTAAGGAAGTCCTCCTCTTCCTGCCTCTGGTCTGCCTCAAGTGCCCTGTCCATTATTCCACGCAGTGTGTGCTCCAACAGGTGGACAAGGGGGACAGTGTCACTGATGCATGCACTGTCACTGCTCACCTTCCTCGTGGCCTCCTCAAATGGTGACAGGACAGTGCATGCATCCCTGATCATGGCCCACTGGCATGGGGAAAAAAAAACAAGCTCCCCTGACCCTGTCCTGGTGCCATAGTCGCACAGGTACTCATTGATGGCCCTCTGCTGCGCGTGCAGCCGCTGCAGCATGGCCAACGTTGAGTTCCACCTGGTGGGCATGTCACAGATTAGGCGGTTCTTTGGCAGGTTAAATTCCTTTTGGAGGTCAGCCAGCCGAGCACTGGCATTATATGACCTGCGGAAATGCACACAGACTTTCCTGGCCTGCCTCAGGACATTCTGTAAGCCTGGGTACCTGTCCAAGAACCGCTGCACCAACAAGTTAAGGACGTGAGCCAAACAGGGCACATGGGTCAGTTTTCCCTGTCGGAGGGCAGAGAGGAGGTTGGTGCCATTGTCGCAAACCACCATACCTGCCTTAAGCTGGCATGGCATCAACCACCTCTGAACCTGCCCCTTAGAGATGACAGAATCTCTGCCCCAGCATGGCTCCTGTCCCCCAAGCACACCAGCTCAAGCATCGCATGGCATCTTTTGGCCTGCGTGCTTGCGTAGCCCCTTGAACGCCAACGGAGCACCGCTGGTTCCGAAGTCAAATCAGCACAGGAAGAGGCCGTGGAGGAAGAAGAAGAGGAAGGGGTGGAGGAGAGAGGTGTGGCAGAATCATCACTAGTAGTATTTTGGAGGCGTGGTGGCAGAACAACCTCCAACACTACTGCACCCTGTCCTGCATCCTTCCCAGCTGCCAGAAGAGTCACCCAGTGCGCGGTGAAAGATAGGTAACGTCCCTGTCCATGCCTTGCCTGCTGGACCATGAGTCAACGGTAATATGCACCTTACCGCTGACCACCCTGTCCAGCGAGGCCAAGACATTGCCTTCCACATGCTGGTAGAGAGCCGGAATCGCCTTCCATGAGAAAAAGTGGTGTTTGGGAATGCCAGTCTGCCACTGAGGAACCACACATTCCACAAACTCACGGAAGGGGGCAGAGTCTACCAACTGAAAAGGCAGCAGTTGAAGTGCTAGCAATTTAGCCAAGCTAGCATTCAACCGCTGGGCATTTGGATGGCTGGGAGCGAACTTCTTTCGGTGGTGCAGCAGCTGGGGCAGGGAAATTTGCCTGGTACAATCTGACGTCGGTGTACCGATAGCAGATTGCCCCCAAAGTACTTGGCTGTGACACACCTAATTCTACACCTTCATTCCTCTCAGTGCAGGTCTCAGAGAGGACTGAAGGTGCAAGGAGGAGCAAGGAGAGGTCCTCTTTGTTCTTTGGTGTGGGTCTTTTAGGTACGCTTGCCAACGAACTGCATGGCAGGTCAACATATGTCTGGTCAAGCATGTGGTGCCCAAGCGGGAGATGTTTTGGCCACGAGAGATACGCTTGAGACACATGTTGCAAATAGCAGTGGTGGGATCTGATGCACTCGTCTCAAAAAAGGCCCACACCAAAGAACTTTTGGAATAATGTGCAGAGACAGCAGCGCCCTGCACATGTGGAGCTCTGCGGTGTGATGCAGTCGGTGTGCTGCCCTTAAGCTGGCCCCTGGAGGGCATCCTGTCTCGTTGGTGATGTGCCTCCTCCTCCTCCTCTCTCATATCAGGCACCCATGTGGAGTCAGTGACCTCATCATCCCCTCCCTCCTTATCACTGGAGCAAAGCTGGCAGTATGCTGCAGCTGGGGGAACATGACTGCCAGAGTGCTGTCCTTCTTGGGCACCCCCTCTCTCTGGGCTCACGTTACTGCCTTCCTCTAGCTGGGTACCATCATTGGAGCCTTCAAAATGCTGGGCATCCTCCTGGAACATGTACCCAACACTGTGGTCAAACAGTTCGGGGGACTCCTCAGGAGACAATGGTGGGGCTAGGGAAGGAGTGACTGATGCCATTGAGCCGAGGGAAGAGGCCGCGTTGGCAGCTGCTTTGCCAGACAAAGTACCCTGAGCCTGGGTGAGAAATAATGAGGAGGATGAGGATGGCTTGGTCATCCACTCTACCAAGTCTTCCGCATGTTGCAACTCAACATGGCCAGCTGCCGAAAAAAAGGACAAGCGTGTCCCACGGCCACGTGCTGATGAGGATGCACCGTCTCCACGTCCAGCACTGTTGCCTCTAGACATAGAGCCTTTTATTGGCTTTTATTGGCTTGTGACTGTCTGTCTCTCCTTGTTGGCCTTTCAGACATACTAATGACCTGCAGTGAGATGTAGCTGCACAAAGCTGGGATGTGTATATATATATATATATATATATATATATATATATATATATATATATATATACTGATACTGCAGCTAGCAGAATCAACTGCCTGCCTGTAGTATTATTAGCATGAGAACACCAGCAAATGTCTTCAGGTAGCTTTAGGTGCACACTGTGCAGAGGACGCAGTACACTAACTGTAAATACTGTAACTGCCTGCCTGTGGTATTAATAGGAGCAGAACAACAGCAATCGTCTCCAGGTAGCTTTAGGTGCACACTGTGCAGAGGACGCACTACACTAACTGTAAATACTGTAGCTGCCTGCCTGTGGTATTAATAGGATCAGAAGAACACCACTAATTTTCTTCAGGTAGCTTTAGGTGCACACTGTGCAGAGGACGCACTACACTAACTTGTAAATACTACAGCTGCCTGTGGTACTGTACTAATAGGATCAGAAGAACACCACTAATTTTCTTCAGGTAGCTTTAGGTGCACACCGTGCAGGGGACACACTACACTAACTTGTAAATACTGTAGCTGCCTGCGGTACTGTACTAATAGGATCAGAAGAACACTCATTTTCTTCAGGTAGCTTTAGGTGCACACTGCAGAGGACGCACTACACTAACTGTAAATACTGTCGTTGCCTGCCTGTGGTATTAATAGGATCAGAAGAACACCACTAATTTTCTTCAGGTAGCTTTAGGTGCACACTGTGCAGAGGACACAGTGCACTATCTGTAAATACTGTAGCTGTCTGCCTGTGGTATTAATAGGAGCAGAACAACAGCAATTGTCTCCAGGTAGCTTTATGTGCACACTGTGCAGAGAACGCACTACACTAACTGTAAATACTGTAGCTGCCTGCCTGTGGTATTAATAGGATGAGAAGAACACCACTAATTTTCTTCAGGTAGCTTTAGGTGCACACTGTGCAGAGGACACAGTGCACTAACTGTAAATACTGTAGCTGCCTGCCTGTGGTATTAATACGAGCAGAACAACAGCAATTGTCTCCAGGTAGCTTTAGGTGCACACTGTGCAGAGGACGCACTACACTAACTGTAAATACTGTAGCTGCCTGCCTGTGGTATTAATAGGATCAGAAGAACATCACTAATTTTCTTCAGGTAGCTTTAGGTGCACACTGTGCAGAGGACGCACTACACTAACTTGTAAATACTACAGCTGCCTGTGGTACTGTACTAATAGGATCAGAAGAACACCACAAATTTTCTTCAGATAGCTTTAGGTGCACACCGTGCAGAGGACGCACTACGCTAACTTGTAAATACTGTAGCTTCCTGCGGTACTGTACTAATAGGATCAGAAGAACACTAATTTTCTTCAGGTAGCTTTAGGTGCACACTGTGCAGAGGACGCACTACACTAACTGTAAATACTGTAGCTGCCTGCCCATTGGTATTAATAGGATCAGAAGAACACCACTAATTTTCTTCAGGTAGCTTTAGGTGCACACTGTTCAGTGGACACAGTGCACTAACTGTAAATACTGTAGCTGCCTGCCTGTGGTATTAATAGGAGCAGAATAACAGCAATTGTCTCCAGGTAGCTTTAGGTGCACACTGTGCAGAGGACGCACTACACTAACTGTAAATACTGTAGCTGCCTGCCTGTGGTATTAATAGGATCAGAAGAACACCACTAATTTTCTTCATGTAGCTTTAGGTGCACACTGTGCAGTGGACATAGTGCACTAACTGTAAATACTGTAGCTGCCTGCCTGTGGTATTAATAAGAGCAGAACAACAGCAATTGTCTCCAGGTAGCTTTAGGTGCAGACTGTGCAGAGGACACAGTGCACTAACTGTAAATACTACAGCTGCCTGCCTGTGGTATTAATAGGAGCAGAACAACAGCAATTGTCTCCAGGTAGCTTTAGGTGCACAATGTGCAGAGGACGCACTACACTAATTGTAAATTCTGTAGCTGCCTGCTTGTGGTATTAATAGGATCAGAAGAACACCACTAATTTTCTTCAGGTAGCTTTAGGTGCACACTGTGCAGTGGACACAGTGCACTAACTGTAAATACTGTAGCTGCCTGCCTGTGGTATTAATAGGAGCAGAACAACAGCAATTGTCTCCAGGTAGCTTTAGGTGCACACTGTGCAGAGGACGCACTACACTAACTGTAAATACTGTAGCTGCCTTCCTGTGGTATTAATAGAATCAGAAGAACTCCACTAATTTTCTTCATGTAGCTTTAGGTGCAGACTGTGCAGAGGACACAGTGCACTAACTGTAAACACTACAGCTGCCTGCCTGTGGTATTAATAGGAGCAGAACAACAGCAATTCTCTCCAGGTAGCTTTAGGTGCACACTGTGCAGAGGATGCACTACACTAACTGTAAATACTGTAGCTGCCTGCCTGTGGTATTAATAGGATCAGAAGAACACCACTAATTTTCTTCAGGTAGCTTTAGATGCACACTGAGCAGAGGACACACTACACTAACTTGTAAATACTACAGCCGCCTGTGGTACTGTACTAATAGGATCAGAAGAACACCACTAATTTTCTTCAGGTAGCTTTAGATGCACACTGTGCAGAGGACGCACTACACTAACTTATAAATACTGCAGCTGCCTGCGGTACTGTGCTAATAGGATCAGAAGAACACCACTAATTTTGTTTAGGTAGCTTTAGGTGCACACCGTGCAGAGGACGCACTACACTAACTTGTAAATACTGCAGCTGCCTGCGGTACTAATAGGATCAGAAGAACACCACTAATTTTCTTCAGGTAGCTTTAGGTGCACACTGTGCAGAGGACGCACTACACTAACTTGTAAATACTGCAGCTGCCTGTGGTACTGTACTAATAGGATCAGAAGAACACCACTAATTTTCTTCAGGTAGCTTTAGGTGCACACCGTGCAGAGAACGCACTACGCTAACTTGTAAATACTGTAGCTGCCTGTGGTACTGTACTAGTAGGATCAGAAGAACACTAATTTTCTTCAGGCAGCTTTAAGTGCACACTGTGCAGAGGACGCACTACACTAACTGTAAATACTGTAGCTAATAGGACTAATAGGATCAGAAGAACACCAGCAATTTTCTTCAGGTAGCTGTAAATACTGTAAAAATACCTGCCTGCCTGTCAGTAGTAGGAAGAGAATAACAGGAACGGATCTAGCTAAACTGAATACAGCGTATATATATATATATATATATACAACACCTAGGATGTATATATATATACACAATACACTGTAAGTGCAGCTAACTGACTCTCCTGCCTACTCTATCTAACTTAAATCAAATGACACTGTCTCTCTGTCTATCCATCTCTCTCTCTCAACGCCGGAACACACTACACAGGGCCACCGTGCAGGCGGCCTTATATAGTGTGGGGCATGTAATAAACCCCCGAGCCATAATTGGCCAAAGCCACCCTGGCTTTGGCCAATTACGGCTCTCTGTACAGACGGCGCTGTGATTGGCCAAGCATGCGGGTCATAGTGCATGCTTGGCCAATCATCAGCCAGCAATGCACTGCGATGCCGCAGTGAATTATGGGCCATGACGCGCCACTCAAATTTGGCGGGAACAGCCCATATCGTTCAGAATTCGGCGAACGACCGAACAGGCAATGTTCGTGTCAAACATGCGTTCGATTTGAACACGAAGCTCATCCCTACTGCTGACACAGAGACATAAAAAAGCAAGACTACAGTTTGCCAAAATGTACTTGAGTAAGCCAAAATCCTTCTGGGAAAACATCTTGTGGACAGATGAGACCAGGATAGAGCTTTTTGGTAAAGCACATCATTCTACTGTTTACTGAAAATGGAATGAGGCCTACAAAGAAAAGAACACAGTACCTACAGTGAAATATATTGGAGGTTCAATGATGTTTTGAGGTTGTTTTGCTGCCTCTGGCACTGGGTGCCTTGAATGTGTGCAAGGCATCATGAAATCTGAGGGTTACTAAAGGATTTTATACCGACAAACATACGTCAAAAAGCACCCAGAAATGGATGGCAACAAAGTGCTGGAGAGTTCTAAAGTGGCCAGCAATGAGTCCAGATCTAAATCCCATTGAACACATGTGGAGAGATCTTAAAATTGCAGTTGGGAAAAGGTGCCCTTCCAGTAAGAGAGACCTGGAGCAGTTTGCAAAGGAAGAGTGGTCCAAAATTCCGGGTGAGAGGTGTAAGAAGCTTATTGATGGTTATAGGAAGCGACTGATTTCAGTTATTTTTTCCAAAGGGTATGCAACCAAATATTAAGTTAAGGGTGCCAAGAATTTTGATTAGCCCATTTTTGGAGTTTTTGTGACATTATGTCCAGTTTGCTTTTTTTCTCCCTTTTTTGTTTTGCTCCAATACACACAAAGGGAATAAACATGTGTATAGCAAAACATGTGTTACTGCAATGCTTTACTGTGAGAAATACTTGATTTTCTGGAAAAATTGCTGGGGTGCCAACAATTTCGGCCATTACTGTATATATAGAAAACTAAATCAAAGAGCATAAATGATTAGATCTTCTCAAGTGACCATAAGCAAAAAAAAATTGACAAATCTACAAAGATATAAGTGGGATAATTACCAAGAGGGTGGTCTTAAACGTGCTATATATATATATGAAGGAAGGCAAAAGAATCTCATCCCCAATGCTAAACAAACAGTGGGATATCTTGGATCATAATGCAGAAACCTGTAAAAGCAATGTAAAGATAAGCTTTTATTTAGTAGATTGGTTTGTATTCGGGAGAGGTAATAAAGTGTGGCCTGCATCCCATAGGAACTTTTCCACAACTGATCATATATTTTCATGGAAACTCACTCCAACCTTTTTCATTGATTTGCACTATGATAATTAGATGGGACAGTGTTTCCTTAAGGCTTAGCTATGGGCATGTTAAATCCCCCTCCCACCTTTTCTAGCTGCTTTTTATTCACTTAATTTTATTATTCGTGTTCCTTCCTGTCACCACTTCTGGATGTTCTGACCAGTCAATACAGTACTGCAGTCTGTGCATTCACTGACTGGTTGTCATCACAGGCTTGCAGCATTTAGGACCTGAGAAAATACTACCACTGAATAGCCAATAGAAAGTGTTAAAGTCAAAATTTGGACAGCCAAAGAAGGACCACCCTTCTCTGTAGAGAAGAAGATGAAAGACGTGAAATTCAGATCTCTCTTGGATACTGATTTAGGTGTCCATTCACACAGAATGCAGGACTCGGCCCGCCCCCAGCGCCTCATCATTGGATTTGATTTACAGCAGCGGGAGCCAATGGCTGCGCTGCTATCAATCTATCCAATCAGGACACGAGACACCAGCTAGAGCTCATGTGCTCGTTCCTGGCCTAAGGATGACAGTGTTCAGGTAAGTAAAACGGAGAAGCTGGGGGGCTGCAGCACTACAGAAGGTTTTTCACCTTAATGCATAGAACCCCTTTAAAAAAGCCTATATGGGAATATAACATAACACAGATTTCTGTTTTTAACTTTTGAGCTTCAGAATGTGATTTTGATACTCAAATCACAAACAAGAACACAAAAATCAAAACAGGTTATATTCATATTTTGTATGTCTCGCTGATCTATAAAAATAGCAATGTTGTATTATCAAATAATACATTTTTACTGGTTCGTTATCTCAGGAAATTACAGTCTCAATGAGACTAAATGTAACTCTCTCATTTCAGATTAAAACATCTGTGTCTTACAGTCAATTCCTTGATACAAAGATTAAAAAGTAGTAATTTTCTCATCTTTTGAAAAAGGAGACATTAATCATGTGTGATTGACAAGGAAAGGAAGGCTTTGTGATCATCTAGATATGGCATGTATTAGCAGTAACTTGGGAAACAATTAAAAACGATATATTCTTTTGATGACAGATGTTGCAAAGCTGAATAATATGTCCTAATAGGAAAGCACCAACACAAGTAATTAAAATGTTTATGAAAAGTGTGTAAAGAGAGAATGAATATGTCCTCAAGTCATATAACAGTCTTCAGAGATACCCCATTCCTAATCACCTACCAGCCTAAAGAAATTGGTTTGATTGATAACAAGGCTGTATGTATTCTGAAATACAAGTTTTATAGCACGTTATTAGCAAACTTCCTACATTCTGCACCCTCAAAATAAATATAAATAAACCTGTCACAGACCTAGGCAATTCCTAATGTGCATATGATGAAAAATGCATATGCAGAAGTTACCTTTGGTGAATATTGGACATTAAAACAATTAGATCAAGAGATGTAGGAAGCTAACATTATATGCAAATCTCAGCTTTAAGTAAATTTCTAAATTTTGAGCTTGGCCCCATGTCTTCCTGGACCTCCCTATTGGTCCAGGAGACCATCTATGACATTAAATAATATGCAAACCCAGTCGCAAAAATCTTCCATGTTATTAAAAAGTAATTTTCTTTTTTTTTATTACATATTTTATTAAATAAAACTAAAAATTATATTTATGAAGCAGCCAATCTGATATTTACCAAACATCTACTGCAGGTGAATCTTCCAGGTACATGTGTTTTAAATGACAGTGATTGATTCACCACCAGTGAATGTTTTCTGCAAATCACTGGCACTGCTTTGTAAATATGCTCCTTGGTGTGTTTGCCATAAAAGGCCCTGCTATATAGTGACAAAACTCTGTCTGTTGACAGCATACTGTCAGTTGCGCTCTTGCGTGGTCATCTTGTCACACAGGCTTCCAATAAAGACCACAAGTGACCACTGTAATACGTGTTGCATGGGCATCGTACACATTGTCATATTGAGGAAACTCATCCTACAAAATGCCATACGGAAGCTGCGTAAGATTAGCAACAGCGAGATTCAACCAAGGATGAAAAAAGTGTTATATTAAAAAGTATGTTGCCCGGCACTTTAGGTGATTGTAGCCATATTTCATGCAGTACTTTAGAAAACTAGTATTACTACTTTAAAAGACTTATGGGAAAACTCATGTAGAATAGGCAGGACTTTTACCTTACAAGTTTGAATTTCCATATGATTTATTTTATCCATGTACACTATATGTATTATCCCTCAGCAACATTTTATCAATATGACTTCAATAAAATGAATCTAGCAGCTATTGGTTACTGTACTTCACACTTTTGCTTTGATCTTTCCATTGCCTTACTGAATATTACTTTATGCAGGCCTTAACTGCTCATTTGACAACGCAGACATTTTTAAAGAGACAAAGTACAGTGTATTTGGGGATGGTATGAGATCAGCCCCAAACTACACTATATTACCAAAAAGATTGGGATGCCTGCCTTTACATGCACATGAACTTTAATGGCATCCCAGTCTTAGTCCTGGGTTCAGTATTGAGTATTGAGTATTGAGCTGACCCACCCTTTGCAGCTCTAACAACTTTAACTCTTCTGGGAAGGCTGTCCACAAGGTTTAGGAGTGTGTCTATGGGAATGTTCGACTATTCTTCCAGAAGCGCATTTATGAGGTCAGGCACTGATGTGGATGAGAAGGCCTGGCTCACAGTCTCCACTCTAATTCCTCCCAAAGGTGTTCACCTTGTCACGTGACTTCTTCAAAGAGTGGCGGTGATTGCACATCTATGTTCAAGCACAATTTGGATTTACACTTATAAGTGAGAGGGACATCTGCCCACTTGAGAATCATTACTGTTTTTGGACTTTTTTGGCATATTTTGTACTTATATAGTGTGCTTTTAATTTGTTGCACTTTATTATCAAGTTTTTTGCACTTTATTCATTCCAGTTGAGGATTTTTACTAATGCTTTACAGTTGCATATTGAATAAGCGCACCATTATTTTGTATATTTTATTATTTATGAGTGTGAGTTCACTTATTTAATGGTAGCAGCTGTTCTTTGTTCACTTTATTAACAACTTGCCGACCGCCGCACGACGATGTACGTCGTCACAATGGCACGGGCAGGCATAAGGACTTCCCCTGGTGTCTGCTGTGGTCGGATTATCGTCAGGGGCGATCAGAGGTGAGGGGGAGGCCACTCATTCGTGGCTCCCCCCTCGCGATCGCTTCTGGTGAATGAAATGCTTCCTCGGCTTCTGTAATGTAAACAGAAGCGGAGGAAGTGATGTCATCTCTCCTCGAGCCAGTCTTTTCATTCCGGCGCCGAGGAGAGAAGACATCAAGTAAGTTTGCACCAACACTACACTTCCAGTAAAAAACGCAGGCCCTGATCACCCCCCTGTACCCCCTGTCACAGTGACACCAAAAGCAGTTTTTTTTTTCTGATTATTGCATTGGTGTCAGTTTGTGACAGTTATAAGTGGTAGGGCAGTTAGGGTTAGCCCCCTTTAGGTCTAGGGTACCCCCCTAACCCCCCCTGATAAAGTTTTAACCCCGTGATCACCCCCCGTCACCAGTGACACTAAGCGATCCTTTTTCTGATCGCTGTATTAGTGACACAGGTGACGCTAGTTAGGGAGGTAAGTATATAGGTTCGCCGTCAGTGTTTTATAGCGACAGGGACCCTCATATACTACCTAATAAAGGTTTTAACCCCCTGATTGCCCCATAGTTAACCCTTTCACCAGTGATCACCGTATAACTGTTACGGGTGACGCTGGTTAGTTAGTTTGTTTTTTATAGTTTCAGGGCACCCGCCGTTTATTACCTAATAAATAAATATATATATATATATATATATATATATATATATATATATATATACTAGCGTCCCCAGCAGTTTAGGGTTCCCAAAAACGCAGAGTTAGCAGGATCAGCCCAGATACCTGCTAGCACCTGCGTTTTGCCCCTCGGCCCAGCCCCGCCCAGCCCACCCAAGTGCAGTATCGATCGATCACTGAGACTTACAAAACACTAAGCACACATAACTGCAGCGTTCGCAGAGTCAGGCCTGATCCCTGCGATCGCTAACAGTTTTTTGGTAACGTTTTGATACAGTCGTTAATAGTCAGGAGCTTTTTTACCTGTGAGTCTCACTAGTGTACCACTAAATTTAGAGCTCAAACTGGCAAATCAAAGGTACACTAGTGAAGAGACCTACACATTTCTGAGCATGACAGATAGTGAAGAGGAAGTCACTCATCTGTCAGATTCAGGCTCAGAATACGATCCTGTAGACGACAGCGGCTCCATGACAGATAGCTCTGATAACGGAGTTGTGGTCCCTGCCAAGGTCAGGCGTACCAGACCCCAAACTTCTTCTTCTGTCCTTGATGTGCAAGAACTGCAGGGCTCTCGTATGGAGCAGAGCAGTACTAGCGCCGCTATTCCTTCTGGTGAACTGGCAAGCACCAGCGGCCTAGTACACCCTGGTTGTACATCCAGCACTGCAGTATCACGTGGTGACGTGGCGAGTCCCATAAGTGCAGTTCAAGCTGGCGAGGTGGCAAGCACAAGTAGTGTCCCGCTGCCACCAAGAAGAGGAACACAGGCCTGCCATGCCCATAGTGCCCTTCCTGCTGCATTTGCCAATCCTAATTGGGAACCCACCACTTCTGCAGCACTCGTACTTCCCCCATTCACTGGCCAACCCGGAATTCATGTGGAAACAGTTGATTTTATGCCACTTGATTTTTATTCACTGTTTTTCACCGAAGATCTCTATAGATCTATTGTGGACCAAAGCAATTTATACGCTGGTCAACACATCGCCACTATTCCCCAGTCCTCCCTTGCCAGAGATTGGAGACCAATTACGGTCTCTGAATTTAAGCTCTTTCTGGGCCTTTCCCTCAACATGGGCATAACTAAAAAGAGTGAGTTGCGGTCATATTGGTCCACTGACCCAATTCACCATATGCCCTTGTTCTCTGCCTCTATGACCAGGGCACGATACGAGCAGATCTTGCAGTTCATGCACTTAAACAACAATGAACTCTGTCATCCTCGTGGAGACCCTGAATACGATCGGCTCTACAAAATTCGGCCCCTCGTAAACCACTTCAACTAACGTTTTGCAGACTTGTTTACTCCCCATCAAGTTGTCTGCCTTGATGAGTCCCTGATTAAATTTTCTAGCCGCTTGTCATTCAAACAGTACCTTCCCAGCAAGCGTGCCAGATACGGGGTCAAGATGTATAAGCTCTGTGACAGGGCCACAGGCTATACATGTAGTTTTATGGTTTACAAGGGCAAAGATAGTCACGTAGAGCCGACAAACTTCCCTGACTACATAGGAAGCGCTGGCAAGATTGTGTGGGACTTGGTGTCACCCTTATTCGGAAAGGGGTACATTTATATGTGCACAATTATTACACGAGCGTGCCACTTTTTAGTCACCTTTTTGATCATCAAATTGGAGCATGTGGCACTGTGCGATCTAATCGCCGGGGCTTTCCCCAGCGGCTTGTAGATTCCCATCTTAGGCTGGGGGAGAGAGCCTGCTTGCGGTGTAATAATTTGCTCCCTATGAAATGGAGGGACAATAAGAATGTTTTCGTTCTTACCTCCCTTCATGCAGACACGACGGTCCAAATTACTACGGCGACTGGTGTTGTGGAGAAACCCCTCTGTGTCCACGAATATAACCAAAATATGGGAGGGGTGGACCTCAACGACCAGTTGTTGGCGCCATACCTAGTTGCCTGTAAGGCCAGATGCTGGTACAAAAAAGTGTCTGTATACTTACTTCAATTGGCTTTGCTGAACGCTCATGTGCTATACAGAGCTTCAGGACAGACTAGATCCTTCCTTAAATTCCAGGAAGAGATCGTCAGGGCCCTTCTGTATCCAGACGGTGCTCCACCTCACCTTCCCCAACCAAATGCAGTAGGCCGGCTGCATGAGAGGCATTTTCCTTATGTCCTCCCAAGTACTCCTACCCAATGAGCCCCCCAAAGAAAATGTCGTGTCTGCAGAAAGCGTGGCTATAGGCGTGACACACGCTATTATTGTCCCTCCTCTCCTGGCAATCCTGGTCTTTGCATTGGTGAATGTTTTGAGCACTACCATACACTAGTTGAGTTTTAGCTTAGGGTACAGCATTGCACAGACTAGGACACACTTTCACAGGGTCTCCCAAGATGCCATCGCATTTTGAGAGACCCAAACCTGGAACCGGTTACAGTTATAAAAGTTACAGTTATAAAAAAAAATGTAAAAAAAAAAAACAAAAATACACAAAAAAATATATAATAAAAAAAAAAAAATAGTTGTCGTTTTATTGTTTTCTCTCTCTCTATTCTCTCTCCATTGTTCTGCTCTTTTTTACTGTATTCTATTCTGCAATGTTTTATTGTTGTTATGTTTTATCATGTTTGCTTTTCAGGTATGTAATTTTTTTATAGTTTACTGTGTTTTATTGTTAACCATTTTTTTGTTTTCAGGTACGCCATTCAGCTGCAGCACGGATTTATTTATCTTGACAGCAACAGCATTTGCTCCCACGATACATAAAGCCGTGACTCCAGCGCTGTCAGAGGTGATTTCACCACCACAGTTACATACTTCAGCATATATGCCGAAGCATGGGGGCAGCAGTGGGCGGAGGAGCGATTTGCTCCTACCTTTTGCGGGAGGATGCCCCCATGCTTCGGCATATATATATTTTAGGCACAGGTTGTGTTAAATGTTTTATTTTTTACTATGTTTTTTTGTATTTGCTTTGAAGGTATGGTAAGTCTTACTGTTATACTGTAATGTTATTTTGTTTTATTATTAACCATCATTTGCTTAGCAGGTACACCATTCAGTTGCAGCGCGGATTTATTTATCTTGACAGCAACAGTGTTTGCTCCCACGATACATAAAGCCGTGACTCCAGCGCTGTCGGAGGTGATTTCACCACCACAGTTACATACTTCAGAATATATGCCGAAGCGTTGGGCAGCAGTGGGCGGAGGAGCGATTTGCTCCTACCTTTTGCGGGAGGATGCCCCCATGCTTCAGGATATATAAACGGTGCATATATGCCCATCATTAGAAGTGGGTGGATGAAGGGAGGTATTCTAATGGTGGGCATACCCACCGATCAATCTCTTTTTTTCGTTCAGCCCACAGGCTGCATGAAAATTTTTTTTACAATATATGCCCAACAAGGACCAGCAAGGTACTGGTATGTTGCTGGACTTTAAGTGGTTATACCAGAATGATGCCTGCAGGATTTAGGTGTCATCTTGGTATCATTCTTTTCAGGCAGCGGTCGGCTTTCATGTAAAAGCAATCCTAGCAGCTAATTAGCCTCTAGATTGCTTTTACAAGCAGTGGGAGGGAATGCCCCCCTCCCACTGTCTTCCATGTTTTTCTCTGGCTCTCCTGTCCCAACAGGGAACCTGAGAATGCAGCCATTGATTCGGCCAGCTGACCATAGAGCTGATCAGAGACCAGAATGGCTCCAATCATCTCTATGGCCTAAGAAACCTGAAGCTACGAGCATTTTATGACTTAGATTTCGCCGGATGTAAACAGCGCCATTGGGAAATTGGGAAAGCATTTTATCACACCGATCTTGGTGTGGTCAGATGCTTTGAGGGCAGAGGAGAGATCTAGGGTCTAATAGACCCCAATGTTTTCAAAAAAGAGTACCTGTCACTGCCTATTGCTATCATAGGGGATATTTACATTCCCTGAGATAACAATAAAAATGCTAAAAAAACAAAAAATGAAAGGAGGAACAGTTTAAAAATAAGATAAAAAAGCAAAAAAAAAAAGCAAAAAAAAAAAAAGCACCCCTGTCGGTCTGGCGTCAAATGTAAACAGCAATTGCATTGGGAAAGCATTTTATCACACCGATCTTGGTGTGGTCAGATGCTTTGAGGGCAGAGGAGAGATCTAGGGTCTAATAGACCCCAATGTTTTCAAAAAAGAGTACCTGTCACTGCCTATTGCTATCATAGGGGATATTTACATTCCCTGAGATAACAATAAAAATGCTAAAAAAACAAAAAATGAAAGGAGGAACAGTTTAAAAATAAGATAAAAAAGCAAAAAAAAAAAAGCAAAAAAAAAAAAAGCACCCCTGTCAGTCTGGCGTCAAATGTAAACAGCAATTGCACCATGCATGTGAGGTATCACCACGAAGGTCAGATTGAGGGCAGTCATTTTAGCAGTAGACCTCCTCTGTAAATCTAAAGTGGTAACCTGTAAAGGCTTTTAAAGGCTTTTAAAAATGTATTCAGTTTGTCGCCACTGCACGTTTGTGCGCAATTTTAAAGCATGTCGTGTTTGGTATCCATGTGCTCGGCCTAAGATCATCTTTTTTATTTCATCAAACATTTGGCAAATATAGTGTGTTTTAGTGCATTAAAATTTAAAAAAGTGTGTTTTTTCCCAAAAAAATGCATTTGAAAAATCGCTGCGCAAATACTGTGTGAAAAAAAAAAATGAAACACCCACCATTTTAATCTGTAGGGCCTTTGCTTTAAAAAAATATATAATATTTGGGGGTTCAAAGTAATTTTCTTGCCAAAAAAATAATTTTTTCATGTAAACAAAAAGTGTCAGAAAGGGCTTTGTCTTCAAGTGGTTAGAAGAGTGGGTGATGTGTGACATAAGCTTCTAAATGTTGTGCATAAAATGCCAGGACAGTTCAAACCCCCCCAAATGACCCCATTTTGGAAAGTAGACACCCCAAGCTATTTGCTGAGAGGTATGTCGAGTCCATGAAATATTTATATTGTGACACAAGTTGCGGGAAAAGACAATTTTTTTTTTTTTTGCACAAAGTTGTCACTAAATGATATATTGCTCAAACATGCCATGGGAGTATGTGAAATTACACCCCAAAATACATTCTGTTGCTTTTCCTGAGTTCGGGGATACCACATGTGTGAGACTTTTTGGGAGCCTAGCTGCCCCCTTAAATTACCCCATTTTGGAAAGTAGACACCCCAAGCTATTTGCTGAGAGGTATGGCAAGTATTTTGCAGACCTCACTTTTTGTCACAAAGTTTTGAAAATTGAAAAAAGAAAAAAAAATACATTTTTCTTGTCTTTCTTCATTTTCAAAAACAAATGAGAGCTGCAAAATACTCACCATGCCTCTCAGCAAATAGCTTGGGGTGTCTTCTTTCCAAAATGGGATCATTTGGGGGGGTTTTGTGCTATCTTGGCATTTTATGGCCACGAAACTGTGATAGGTAGTGAGGAGTGAAATAAAAAATTTACGCCCTTAGAAATCCTGAAGCTAGTGATTGGTTTTCGGGGCCCCGTATGCAGCTAGGCCCCCAAAAAATCCCACACATGTGGTATCCACATACTCAGGAGAAGCAGAAGAATGTATTTTGTGGTGTAATTCCACATATGCCCACAGCATGTTTGAGAAATATATCATTTAGTGACAACTTTGTGCAAAAAAAAAGTTTGTCACTTTCCCACAAAATATAAAATATTCCATGGACTCAACATGCCTCTCAACAAATAGCTTGGGGTGTCTACTTTCAAAAATTGGGTAATTTGAGGGGGGGTGTGTTGTGGAAATTTTATATTAATGTGTTGTCATAAATCTCCCAGTGTCTGATCTCTCGCAGTCCACTCTAAAGAGCTGACTGGAGCAGTCCGACGCTGGCTGAGACCTGTTAGGTAGTGGAAAACTTCCTGGTGTTTGGAGAGAAGTGTTTGCGGAGAGAGGACATGTCCGCCAGCAAAGGGCCCCTGTGCAATGCACAGAACGATCGTCTGGTGGGAATGCGTTCACTCTGCAAAGACATTATCGGTTTAGAGGTGTTTTGCTCTTGTCACCCCTGGTATGCCTGATCAACATGTTTGGGGTGCCATGACGTATACCTGCAGATAATCTCCCATGCACAAGGAACTTTAGTCATCGTCATTTAGTATATTGTATCATGTAGTGTAGGCATTGTTCATTGGTTGTTTTGTATTCTGTTGTTAAATCCTTATATGGTCACTTACATCCTGTGAGGTCATATCCTGTGAGGCTGAGGTCACACCCTGTGAAGGAAACGATTGGCTGTTGGGGCCAGGGCTTCCTGTTTGTGATTGCTTTTGTGGTCTTTTGAATAAAGGAGGTAGACAGAGCTGTAAAGGCCAGTCTTGCTGAGATGAGAATGTAAGAACCATGTGTTGTGATTCTATTTGTAAGCATGAGGCACACACCAGAGGATGAGATACACCAGAGGAGAGACATATGATCAAAAGGTGAGATGGTATTATATCATTAGACGAAATTGTTATTATGATTAGAAACAGGAGATTTGGCTGTGTGCTTTGCGTACAACCAAATTTCGCTGACAGCATGGCGAGCCAGGTAGGAGTGAACAGAACCTCCTTCAGAATCGGTTCATTAAGATGTGCTGGGGAGGGTCTGCTTCGCAAAAAGAACACATTTTCCGTCTTTTGAAATAATGCTGGAAGTTTGGTCGTATGTCTGGTGTGTGCCTGTGTGTGTGTGTGTGCGTGTGCCTGTGTGTGCGTGTGCCTGTGTGTGCGTGTGCCTGTGTGTGTGTGTGCCTGTGTGTGTGTGTGTGCCTGTGTGTGTGTGTGTGATTTGTATCTCAAATCTTTGTGTAAGGAAACTGTGTGTGTGGCTGAGTAGTTTTGTAAGTAGCTGAACCTGTTTGTAAAGATGAGTTTAGTGAAGGGGCAGGCATTGTTGTTTTTGTATTGAAAGGGGCTACGCCCTGGGGGAAGGGAACTATAATGTACTGAACAGACATACAGGCATTCACTGTCTGTATCTTGTTCCTGTGAAAGCTGATGTGAACTGAGTTTGAGGGTATGTTACAGCCGTGTAATTGTGGGTTATGTGCCTTGGTTGTTTCGTTGGATAGCATGTGTTCCGAAGTTGTGCTTTTTGTAACTTTAACACTTTTAAATGTTTGTCTAAGCGTTCATTTAGTATCTCAAATGTGTAAGTTTTTGGGGAGACATTTTTGGTTTTGGCAGGAAAATGGTTTTTGTCTGCTACTTCCTTTTGTTCTCTTGTTGTTGTTGTCTACCATGTGACTATGGTTGGCCATTTTCTTTTCCTTTGTGTGTGAACTTTGAAATGTTTATCCATCTTGGTCAGTTTTGGCGGGAAAATGCGCCATTTTGTTGGGGTCTGGCCTTTGTTGTGGTCACCATGTGCATCGGCGGCCATTTTGAAGACCTGTGAGCTCCCCCTGGAGCTGCTCCATTGTATATTCATTTGTGTGTGCAAAGCCATGTGCTTTAAGCTACAATCTGGCTTTTAGGCACCATTTTGTGAATTATTGGTTTTAAGTTGAAATGCCTGTCACATATCCAAGTGCCCATGCATTGTTGGGACATCACAATAGGAGCTGTTTACACCCTGTGGGGGTCTCTGGTTTCTAGGTAATAACATGGGGGGAGTTCTAACTCTGAGTCAAATATTGTGTTGTATTTGCGACAAGCGTGTATTGTTTAAGATGTTTTATGTAACTTTGTCTCTTGTCATTTGTTAATGTCGGCCATTTTTCTGTAGTCCTGGTTTCATTCACCATTTTGCCGTGGACCGATTTTCGATTGCTGCAACTGCCTTTTTGTTTATGCTGATTTTAGTCTCCAGCGAAATATCTCTGGTTTTGTACTGAATTCCATTTCCAGTAGAATCATTTAGGTTTTTATTCCAGTTGTTTTAAAGAAGTTTATGTTTCTAGTGAAGATTTCTAATGTCTTGATAGAAAAAAATATGAAGCTATTTGAGGCTTCCCCTCCCCCTCCCTCTTCCTACTCAGGTGTGCAACAGGAAGTTAGTGGGAGGGGCTTGGGGTCTTTTGACTTGTGTTTGGAAGGACGAAATCATTTTTATTTTTAAATTATATTAAGGTTTATACTGTAATACAGTTTTGGGTAGAGAGCAAACAGGAGGCATCCAAGTTATTGTTGTAATATCTGGGTACAGATAGAAGCCATAAGTTTGTTTTTGTTTTGAATAGCGGAGGATTTCATGGTGTTTTTGTAGTTGTCGGACAAACACGTTTAGAGGGCTGTATATTGTGAGACTGGTCGGGCCCTGTATAATAGTCGGAATTCCAGTTCGCGATTGTATTAGCATAAACGTGAGGAGTAGTACGCTAACAGCCCCGCTCAGGCCGTGTATAATAATCGGAATGCGGGGGTCGATTATGGTGATAAAGGCGCAAACCATAATCGCTCCGAAAATAAAGCGCAGGGTTCTCTGGACGCAGAGTTCGCCAAAAAAAGCGATTTGAATCGTCATGGGCAATAGGTCGCCCATGCACTCCAGTCAGACAGCTACATAATACATGAAATCTGAGTTCTGAGGAAAAGGCCATTAAACCTCAGAAAGATTGACATAGGTGGTCCAAGGATACTATTTTGGGTATCCCTCTGGAGTTGATGTTGCGCGACTGTGGCTTCAGAAATCTGTAATGTTGAGTGAGTTGAGGGATGCATAGTACACATTTGTGTGATTAAAAATACACAGGCCTGTTTTTGAACTTTGTGTGGCTGGTCCATGCAAAGATTTTGAAATGCTCTCGTGCCTTTCAAATTGTATTCTTTTCTATCGCTAAAAGAATGAAGGCAGCATTCCATCTGGTCGTTTTTATTTTTCATTTTTCATTTTTGGGAACTATGAAATATCTCCACCACATTTGTATCTAAATGTTTGTCTTTGTTTCATTGTTTGTATTTGGTAACAAGATGTTTGAACCTCCCGCGACAGCCCTCTTGCGTGTCACGGCTATTGTATTTTAGGAAAAAAAAAAAACGTGAAAGTAAGATTTACAGAGGGTTTAGTTATTATCGGTTTTGTGGAATGTCAGTGACAATTTACCAATGTACATGAATGTTGTATTGTTTACCATTCTTTGAAGGATAGAGTAATAACCTTTGTTTATAAGTATCTTTTCAGGTCCAGTTTCTGGAAGTGTGTGTACAGGTGTATAAGAAGGTAAAAGTATCATAGGCTATTTCACTGTTTTATTCTGCACCATTCCAAACCCTGCATGTCTTCCTCCAGTTTGTAATGAGGAGGGAAGAAAAGGGGGGATGAGAGTGGTGAGAATGACACATTTTCAAACCAACAATACTAACCGCTCTAATTCTAACCAAGTTTGTGCCAAGACCGTCTTTCTTTGATAGAATTTAAATCAGCAAGCAGCAGTCTGGTGAAAGAGGCTCCTATCCCAGATGCTAAGAACCTTTTTGTCACTGGTTCCAGGTATTACACCCCAGATTGTAAGCCACGCACAGGTTATACAGTGACCACAGTCCCGATGTCTGGGTTATTGTCATATGAGGTTTGTTTGAAGGTCAACCAAAAACAGAATTGTACTTTCCTCATTAGCTGTCACCTACATTCTCAGCTGATGGGGTGGGTGCAATCACTGTAACATGAACTTCAAAAGGTCCACCACAGGGTTCACAAGTCAATCCTGGACCCTGACACAATAACCAGTTTACATTCTTTCCAATCAGGTGACTGGGTCATTGTAAAGAAGCTTGAGGGATGAGACCACACCAGCCACTGCAAGAAGCGGATCAACTACAAAGAGTAGAGGAGTATCTTTGTTCATTTATATTTTTTTGTTTAATAAATTTTGGCAAGGGTAACGATGGAAAGCATCCCAACTAGCTAAGAAAGAGAACAGGACACATGGTCGTGTATTAGTGCCCCAGCGATGACGGCGGTACATGCTATATGTGACGTTCATATTGGTGTGAGGAGTTTTGACAAACTAGTAAAATCCAAACAGACACCTGTCAAAAGAACTTAACAACAAAACATTTCTAGAGGGTAAAATTAGTTATAATTTTAACAATAGCTCTGGTTCTTGCCAGCTTTGGTATCGGGATAACGAGGTAGCCCACAAGTGTGCTACAACTGAAGTTTGGTATTAATGCGGATCTACAGCTTTATAAGGTAATTTCCCGTAAGGCAAGAGGTTCATGTGTGCTGATGAAACTCGTCCCAGCATCTTATGTCGTGGCCGATCGTGAGGATCTGATGGCACGAGAGAAGGTAAGAATGGCAGGGACAGCTGGAAGGGAATTGCTTATACACGGTGGGGGCTTGAGCTTATGAAACGCTTGAACAATTTCTCATCCATTGAGGATGGGATGTTTCATGTAACGGTTGAAGCTACAAGGAAGTTCCTGCATTCCAAGGGGGTTTCTGGGAATTCATAAGTAAAGATTGTTATATCTGGATCGGGGATAGTAGTGACAAAGTTCAGGCCCATATGGATAAGGTTTAGATCCCTGCAAGGCAAAGCCAGAGCTATAGATAGTGAAGGTTGGAATCCTTTTTAAGGGTTTGGGAATCGTTGGAGATTTAATTTTTATCTTGCAGCAGATCATAGTGAAGGAAGTAGGGGTATATATACTCATGTTGTTTTTGTTTCTATTCCTTCTATATGCCATGATGAGGTGCTCCTGTTGCCTGATTGGACGCGTGACCAGAGCCTGAGCAGATGACCACATCTTCCCTGATGAGATGCCCCGAAGCCCGACCCACGTACAAGACACAGAGGATCCCAGACCGACCGGCGACTACTACAGCTCACCATGTCATCTCCAATAGAGTCTACATGTCAAGCCGTGTTTTACTTTTTATGGACTAAGAAGAAGATCAGGATTCATCGAGGGACACATGGGATCATATGACAAGAGGAGGGACTGTTGTGGAAATTTTATATTAATGTGTTGTCATAAATCTCCCAGTGTCTGATCTCTCGCAGTCCGCTCTAAAGAGCTGACTGGAGCAGTCCGACGCTGGCTGAGACCTGTTAGGTAGTGGAAAACTTCCTGGTGTTTGGAGAGAAGTGTTTGCGGAGAGAGGACATGTCCGCCAGCAAAGGGCCCCTGTGCAATGCACAGAACGATCGTCTGGTGGGAATGCGTTCACTCTGCAAAGACATTATCGGTTTAGAGGTGTTTTGCTCTTGTCACCCCTGGTATGCCTGATCAACATGTTTGGGGTGCCATGACGTATACCTGCAGATAATCTCCCATGCACAAGGAACTTTAGTCATCGTCATTTAGTATATTGTATCATGTCCTGTAGTCATTGTTCATTGGTTGTTTTGTATTCTGTTGTTAAATCCTTATATGGTCACTTACATCCTGTGAGGTCATATCCTGTGAGGCTGAGGTCACACCCTGTGAAGGAAACGATTGGCTGTTGGGGCCAGGGCTTCCTGTTTGTGATTGCTTTTGTGGTCTTTTGAATAAAGGAGGCAGACAGAGCTGTAAAGGCCAGTCTTGCTGAGATGAGAATGTAAGAACCATGTGTTGTGATTCTATTTGTAAGCATGAGGCACGCACCAGAGGATGAGATACACCAGAGGAGAGACATATGATCAAAAGGTGAGATGGTATTATATCATTAGACGAAATTGTTATTATGATTAGAAACAGGAGATTTGGCTGTGTGCTTTGCGTACAACCAAATTTCGCTGACAGGTGGTTTGTGCCATCTGGGCATTTTATGGCCTTCAAAACTGTGATAGGTAGTGAGGAGTGAAAATTAAAAATTTACGCCCTTAGAAATTCTGAAGGAGGTGCTTGGTTTTCGGGGCCCCGTACGCAGCTAGGCTCACAAAAAGTCCCACACATGTGGTATCCCCGTACTCAGGAGAATCAGCAGAATGTATTTTGGGGTGCAATTCCACATATGCCCATGGCCTGTGTGAGCAATATATAATTTAGTGACAACTTTGTGCAAGAAAAGAAAAAAAAAAGTTTGTCATTTTCCCGCAACTTATGTCAAAATATAAAATATTCCATGGACTCAACATGCCTCTCAGCAAATAGCTTGGGGTGTCTACTTTCCAAAATGGGATCATTTGGGGGGGGGCTTGTGCCATCTTGGCATTTTATGGCCTTCAAAACTGTGATAGGTAGTGAGGAGTGAAATCAAAAATTTACGCCCTTCGAAATCCTGAAGGCGGTGCTTGGTTTTTGGAGCCCCGTACGCGGCTAGGCTCCCAAAAAGTCCCACACATGTGATATCCCCATACTCAAGAGAAGCAGCTAAATGTATTTTGGGGCGCAATTCCACATATAACCATGGCATGTGTGAGCAATATATCATTTAGTGACAACTTTTTGTAAAAACTTTTTGATTTTAATTTTTTTATCATTATTCAATCACTTGGGACAAAAAAATGTAATATTCAATGGGCTTAACATTCCTCTCAGCAATTTCCTTGGGGTGTCTACTTTCCAAAATGGGGTCATTTGGGGGGGTTTGTCCTGCCCTGCCATTTTAGCACCTCAAGAAATGAGATAGGCAGTCATAAACTAAAAGCTGTGTAAATTCCAGAAAATGTACCCTAGTTTGTAGACGCTATAACTTTTGCGCAAACCAATAAATATACGCGTATTGACATTTTTTTTTACCAAAGACATGTGGCCGAATACATTTTGGCCTAAATGTATGACTGAAATTGAGTTTATTGGATTTTTTTATAACAAAAAGTTGAAAATATCTTTTTTTTTCAAAATTTTCGGTCTTTTTCCGTTTATAGCGCAAAAAATAAAAACCGCAGAGGTGATCAAATACCATCAAAAGAAAGCTCTAATTGTGGGTAGAAAAGGACGCAAATTTCATTTGGGTGCAGCATTCCATGACCGCGCAATTAGCAGTTAAATCGATGCAGTGCCAAATTGTCAAAAGTGCTCTGGTCAGGAAGAGAGTAAATCCTTCCAGGGCTGAAGTGGTTAATATCTCACAGTATAAGATATATTTGCATAGCAGCGCACAAGTTCTTTTCTATATACCACAGCTACAGAAGCCATGAGAAGAAAGTTCAATGCCCAGACAGATTCCCCATGTAGGTGGACTGATGGTGTCCCTGCTCAGAGTGTCTTCCCAACACTAATGGAATATGGAGGTATAAAGTGAAGAGCCGGCAACTCGTCCTTCCGAAAAAGTCACTTTATTACATCGAGTGGAGTGTACAAAGTACAGTGGCTGTACTCTGTACACTTTACTTGATG
Organism: Aquarana catesbeiana; assembly: GCF_042186555.1. NCBI lineage: Eukaryota > Metazoa > Chordata > Amphibia > Anura > Ranidae > Aquarana > Aquarana catesbeiana. Next base: position 348,895,082 of record NC_133327.1, on the reverse strand, counting down.
TAATAAAGTGTCTTTTTTGGAAGGACGAATTGTCAGCTCTTCACCTGATACCTATATCCACAGAAGATCTGAGGTTAGTTCTCCAAGATGTTTGGAACAGTCTATCTGCTGAGTTCCTTCAAATACTGTGTGCAAGTGTACCTAGATGAATTCATGCTGTTTTGAAGACAAAGGATGATCACACTAAATACTGATTTGATTTGAATTTCTCTTGTGTTCATTTACTTTCCATTTTGTTAATTGATAAAATAAACTATTAAAATTTCTATTTTTGAAAGCATTCTTAATATATATTTGTATTGCAGCCCTTTGCAACCTTTAAATGACCTCTAAGGTACTGTACATTTCTTAGACGCCAAGCATTCTACCTTACATAGATGCACTTTGGGGGTTATTTACTAAAGGCAAATCCACTTTGTACTACAAGTGCTTGAAAGTGCACTGGGGGGGCAGGAGGCGGAGCCTAGCGGAGCAGACATGCATTGTTAGAGCTCCACACCGCTGAGGAGAGAAGAGAAGGACAAAGCGGAGCCTGCAGGCTCAAAAGGTATCCATTTGAACCTTTTTACCCCTGGGAACAAACTGAAAGTTTGGGCATGAAATATGGTACTGGGAGGAAACCGTGGCAGAAATAAAAATCACCTCACAAAGAGCTCACAGGCACTCACTGCAGCTGAAGCAGCTCCAGTCACCTCACAATATACAGCATCAGGGCGCTCTCACAGACAGAAAATGTCACAGCAAGACTCTCCATTTGAGTCAGATACAGAACAAATTCTCTCACAAACTTCTCCACAAGCCTCCTCAGCATCCCCAGTAATATTATTACAATTTGAAAAGATGCTTCATAAGGCTTTAAAACAAACCTCAGACCAAATAACAAAAAGCCTAACCAAAGAAATAAGAGAGCTGGGAAACCGCACCGCAGCCTTAGAAATAAAAATGGATGAAATTGAAATTACAACCCAAGTAAATATAACAGAATTGGAACAATTAAAAAAAGAGAATTTAATACTTCAAACTAAGCTCGAAGATTACGAAAATAGAGCCAGACGTTCAAACTTGCGCATAAGGGGAATACCTGAAACTGTGACAGACCTGCAATCTACTATTACTGCTCTATTACAAGAACTAAAGCCAGATATCCCTATTGAACGTTTAGAACTGGACAGAGTACACAGAGCCCTCACAGCCAAAAAGAAAGATGGACCCCCACGTGATATAATCACAAAATTTCATTATTACAGAACGAAAGAACAAATACTAATTGCTGCAAGAGAAAAAAAGGAACTTAATTTTCAAGGACACAATTATCAAATTTTTGCTGACCTATCCCAACTTACTATTACTAAAAGACGATCCATGAAACCCCAACTAATGGAACTGCAACGCCACAACATTATGTATCAAAGGGGGCTTCCCCTTTTCAGTCAGATTTAACTACCAAGGTACAATTTACAGAAGCAGATCAGCAGATGAACTACAACAAACCCTTTTAAAATTAAATCTGACAGAACCCACAAGCAGCAACACTCCCACATGCAGAAGAATGGCATCATCTTCACCTTCAGGCAGCACCCAGAAAATATCAGAACAAAATGGGAATCATCATTCTCACAAAAGAGGCCGTTATGCCACATCATCCATGGACCAAGAAGATTCAATGGACTGACATCCTAATTCCTGATATCTCTTCATTTATTATACTAAGAGATGGTTCTCTATAAAAAACCTGTATTTATAACTGAATGTAACTGCATTCTGATAGTCACACACTGTGTGGGATCATGTTACATTCCAGTTATATTTCTTATTACTTCTGATTCATATAGCCTTAGAATATATAAGTGAAATAAGGAAATTCTTGTTCAGTTATATATTATCAGGTAATAACAATAGATTTATTACTTTTTAGGACAAATATGTTCAATAATCCAGAAGTAATGGAAGCTTTTTCTTTCTTTTCTTAAAACAAATATATTATTACCTAACTAGTTCCTAGAATTATGTTTTTGTTTATTCTAATCTGAAGCAATACAACCTCAATTTTATGAGTTAACATATCTAAACAGTTACATATGAATAAAATATGTAATTGTTTACTCTAAAAGGGTTAAAATCCCAAAATAATTCAAACTATCTTCATCAATACCAAAGTTATTAACAGTACCTTTCTAACTGAATTATTTAGCCCAGGGCAAGACTAACCATATACAACCACCCTGGAATAAATAATTTCAACAAAAACTATATTCTGCACTCCAATTAATGAAACATCATTTTGATGTCTTTTGACATAGCACTTCTCTCCTGTAAGCGGAAGATCCGTGTACCCCCATTAGCCCTCCTCATTCTCCCAACCATATTATGTGGGAGTGTGACAAAGGCACTTATTCCCCTGAGAGAGATATTTATTCTCTTTCACGGGTAAATTGTGATTACTTGCAAAAAATTATTTATACAATGTATCATCTAATCTCATATGTTTTTTGTTTACTCTTTACTCCAGAATTCACTGGTTTCTTTTCTATCTATTCATCTCTTCAGTCCACACAGGTTGATCTGCGCAGTCAGCTCTGCATAACAAAAAGTAAGTCAAAACTATTTGATCTGTTGCCATGGCACCACTGAATATACTTTCCCTGAATGTTCAGGGAATAAATGTCCCTCAAAAAAGGACCAAAGCCTTCCGTACTTTCCATAACAAGAAGGCTCACATAGTATGCCTCCAAGAAACACACTTCACCAAAGATTCTACTCCAAAATATATTTCTCCTTTTTATCAACAAATTTACACGGCTTCTGCCTGTACCAAGCAAAGGGGAACTCTAATTGCATTTCACCGATCCACACCATTCACCTTATCATCAGAAATTAAAGACCCAGAAGGTAGATACCTGATACTCATGGGTTATATAATGGATACAGCAATCACGGTGATTTCCTACTACGCTCCTAACAAACAACCTACACCATTCCTCTCACATATATTACAAGTGATTAATACACACAAAATAGGAACAGTGATAATGTGTGGGGATTCGAACCAGGTCCTCCTCCCATTTCTAGATAAATCACCTATTACACCATCCAAAATAACCTCTAGATTACCTTTTTCTCAACTTCTTTCCAAATACAATCTGGTAGATTCGTGGAGAGAAAGTAACCCAATGAAAAAGAAATTCACTTATTTCTCGCACCCCCATCAAACCTTCACCAGAATAGATCATATTTTTCTAACAATAGGAATGATACCAGAAATTATTGCATCAGATATAATTCCGATTCCGTGGTCTGACCATAATGCAGTATACACTACTATAGCCTCAGCCATACCAAAAGCGCATGACCCAACGTGGTACTTACCGGACATAATGCTCAAACACCCACTACATCAGATGGCCATTGAACAAGCTTTAAAGGAATACATATCAATTAATAATACAACAGACATCTCCCCAATAACACTGTGGGAAGCTCATAAGCCTGTCTTGCGTGGTACAATACAAAGACAAATGGCACTATTTAAACGGGAACGCAAAAATCTAGCAAAAAAACTAGAACTCAATTTTAATGCAGCCTACATATCATTTCAAGATAATCCAACTCAGAGTACAAAATCTCATCTGGAAAAATCTAGATTGGAATACGATCTATTTCTCACTGAATCAGTTGATAAATCCCTCAAACGCTCCAAACACAATTTCTACATGAATACAAACAAACCAGGTACATATTTGGCTCGGGCATTAAATTCAACTAACAAATCTTTCAAACCAATACGTTTGAAATTATCAAAAAATGTTTACACTTGTAATCCAGTTAAAATAGTCCATAAATTTCACTCACATCTCGCAACTTTATACAAGACAAACAATGAATTTAATCCTACAGAGGCTGAATCCTTCTTCTCAAAAATAACCCTACCTGAGTTATCTCAGAATCAAAAAAGCAGTTTGGATGAGCCTATAACTATAGATGAAGTTGCTAACGCCATAAAAGACCTAAAACTTAACAAAAGACCAGGCCCAGATGGCTACTCGGCTTTATACTATAAAACATTCTCAGAAATACTCTCTCCCATTCTCACTGAAACTTTTAACAAACTTCTAGATGGACATTCTTTTCGGCAAGAAACACTAATGGCAATTGTTTGTATGATCCCAAAACCCCTTTCTGATGATACTTCCTGTGTGAATTATCGGCCTATCTCTCTGTTAAACCTCGATATTAAATTATTAGCAAAAATAATAGCAAAACGCCTCAATAGCATTATAGGAAAATTAATACATAGAGATCAAGTAGGCTTCATGCCAAATAGACAGGCAGGCGATAATATACGCAGGGCAGTGTTATTGGCACATATTGCTAAAAAACGGAAAATCCCTTTATGTTTTCTATCTCTCGATGTTAAGAGGGCATTTGACACAGTATCCTGGCAATATATGCAATATTCATTACAAAAATGGGGTTTTGGACCCCACTTTTTAACATGGATCAAAGCATTATATAATAAACCCAAAGCCTATATAAAATATGCTGGATACAAATCTGAAGCCTTTAATATCGAAAGAGGTACCCGACAGGGTTGCCCATTATCTCCCTTATTATTTGCCCTTATACTCGAACCCATGGCCCAATACATCAGAACAAACCAAACTATAACTGGCATTGAAGTAGGAGGTATTACACACAAATTATGTATATTTGCAGACGATATATTACTTTTTCTATCATCACCACAGGTCTCTGGTCCTAACTTAATACCAGCTCTTGATGGATTTGCAGCCCTATCCGGCCTTATGATTAATCCTAAGAAATGCCTAGTGCTTAATATTTCACTCACAAACATGGAATTGATCCCGGCTAGGGCTGCACTCCCATTCACATGGGCAGAAAAATCAATTCCATATCTTGGAATTCATTTAACAGCATCTCATTCTGACTTATTCTCAACCAATTATCCTCCTGTATTAAGACAGATCACAAATCTAATAAAACAATGGTCGCAACTTCCTTTATCCTGGATAGGGAAGATTAATGCAATCAAAATGACTATTCTACCCAAATTGCTTTATCTATTCAGAGTCCTCCCTATTCCAATTCCTTCCTATTTTTTGAGAATAGTACAAAAAAGAGCAACTTCGTTTATATGGGGCTCTTCTAAACCACGTATACCTATACACACACTACATCTTCCCAAAAATAAAGGAGGCATGGGATACCCTAATTTTACTAACTACTACAGAGCAGCACATTTGGCCAGTCTGTCCAAATACCATGCAAAACAGGAAATCCCATTATGGGTATTTATAGAGGCTTCAGAAAATGACCCTCTATTAATATCAAATTTATTATGGCTTGATCCTAAAGACCGCTTTAAAATTCATAATCCCATAACTAAACACTTCTTATCTCTCTGGGATAAACTAAAAACCAAATATCAGTTACAATCTCCACACAATCCTCTCCTTTCTTTTATCAGAAATCCGGCCTTTTATCCGGCATGGATCTACCCAAATTCTTTTAAAGCTTGGACAACATCAGGCATTCAGACACTAAATGACTTCATAGCATCTAAATCATTCCTTTCATTCCCATCGCTTAGAGAAAAATATGATCTACCAAACTCTGAGATATTTAGATATCTCCAAATCAAAAATTTCTATACACCATTCCTAAAGGGGGATACACCATTATCCCAATTATCCATTTTTGAATCAATCTGTACAAAAGATCCATTTGCTAAAGGTACAATTTCATCACTTTATAATCAATTATATGGAGTAGCAAATCTTAATAGACCCTCTTACGTTCAGAGGTGGGAGGAGGACCTGGGACGAACTTTAGAAGACACGGACTGGTCTAACATATGGCTCACATCTAAGTCATCTTCACCCAACATCTTAGCACTGGAGACAAATTTTAAAGTCCTAACTCGCTGGTACCTTGTACCCGCTAGAGTGGCAAAATATTCACCTAATACCTCAGCTCTTTGTTTTCGAGGATGCCCAGAAATAGGCACATATTTACACATATGGTGGACGTGCCCAGTAATCCAAACCTTCTGGAAGGAAGTCTTTGTGATTGCATCTAAAATATTTAAAAAAATAATACAACCAGATCCATATTTAACTTTACTTAATCTAAAACCGGAATGGTTAACACTCTCTCAATTCAAACTTATGATCCAATTAATAACGGCTGCAAAACAAACAGTGGCCAAGGCATGGAAATCTCCTACATTGGTACTAGCAGAAACAATTCACAGAATGAATAATACAATGTCCCATGCTAAGATGGTAGCCATCGATCAAAATCAAATTCCAAAATTTGAAAAACTTTGGCATCCTTGGATAAAACAACAGTTCCTGTCAAACTTCAATGACTCTGTCCTGTTGCCATGGTAACAGATTAAATGACTTACAGAGGCACCCATTCTAAGGCTTCAAAGAAAACTAAAAAGAATAATAAACTGACGAGCGGGACAACCTTGTGGACCATACCTCTACCTTTCAACCCTTTTTCTTCTTTCTCTTTCCTTTTCTCCACCTTACGATTAAAGCTCATTATCAGAATTTATTTGACCTATATACACTCTACTTGTAAACAATATGTATAGTAGGTATAAATCATTTAAATACCTACAAAAGTAACTAAGGAAATGATATATATCTTTAATTTAATTTAGGTTTACGTGAACCCAATGTTTAATATTTGAAATTTCATGATATTTACCTACATAAACCCTACTGTAAAACAATGAGCTTACTTTATAGATCCTTGTAAACTTACTTTATGTATCTTTATAACATTGTATACTCAATAAACTTCTTTTGACAAGGAAAGTGCACTGAAAGTGCACTTGGAAGTGCAGTCACTGTAGATCCGAGGGGGACATGCAAGGAAAATAAAAAACAGCATTTTAGCTTGCACATGAATGGATGATAAAATCAGCAGAGCTTTCCCTCATTTCAGATATACCCCTCAGATTTACAGTGACTGCACTTCCAAGTGCACTTGCAGTGCACTTATAGTGCAAAGTGGATTTGCCTTTTCGTAAATAACCTCCTTTGTCTTGACAGTATTTTTGAGGAGTGGTGGTTCTATGATGCTGGAGGCAAGCTTGTATTTTTTCAAAGATGTGCAAGATCACTGGTGAAAATGCTGTAATGAATTCATCAATGATCCTAAAGTGGTATTGCTCTAAGTAACTAAGGGGGTTATTTAAGAAAGGAAAATCCACTTTGCACTACAAGTGCAAACTACAAGTGCAAAGTGCACTTGAAATTGCACTGAAAGTGCACTTGGAAGTGCAGTCACTGTAGATCTGAGGGGGACATGCAAGGAAAACAAAAAACAGCATTTTAGCTGGCACCTTATTGGATGATAAAATCAGCAGAGCTTCCCCTCATTTCAGCTCTACCCCTCAGATTTACAGTGACTGCACTTCCAAGTGCACTTTCAGTGCAATTTCAAGTGCACTTTGCACTTGTAGTGCAAAGTGGATTTGCCTTTTGTAAATAACCCCCTTTGTAACCCTAAACTGTCATTACTGGCGGAATCAATAGGTATGTAAATTAAGGGATCAGGACTTTGACATATGTGTACTGCAATTTATCAAGCCTTAACTGATGTCTTGACAAATGTTTGTATTTGTTTTGACATACGTTTTAAGTTCTTAGAAATGCTAGTGTTTGGCTCTATGCAGACCAGCATTGCTTCCTTCCCCTTATAGGATATCCCAGTGAATATAAGGATAAAGGACCAGTTAACAACAATGCTTTGGATAAAGACCAGCAAAAAATTATTTAGCGTGGTAAGGTGGTACTGGGGGCAAGGGGAAACTCTGGGAAAGTGTCACAGATGGGAGTCCGTATTCACTAGGATTAGGCTAACCAGGCATTTAGGAAATGTAACTGGGCTGTGTGGAGGTACAGGCCTCAGAAGGGACACTTACAAGTTCCCTGGAGGTCATAAAGCAGACAATGTACGCTAGGGTCAAGGAGTGGCAGAAACCTGCGGAAGCATGAAAGTGACAACATGGGTGAAGTTGAGAGGTAACAGTATAACAGTGAATAATGGGAGGACAGAATATCTCAGCGACTCAGGAGAAACAAGACTCTAAGGAGTTGATTTACTAAAACGGGACAGTTCAAAATCTGTTGCAGCTGTACATGATAGCCAATCAGCTCCCAGTTTTTTTTTGTCAAAGCTTAATTGAAAAAGCTGAAGTTAGAAGCTGATTGGTTACCAGGCACAGTTGCACCAGATTTTGAACTCTCCAGTTTTAGTAAATTTGCCACTAGGAATGTCTGCACATTCACCAGTGCTGAGGCACAGTATCCAAGGAGCCACCTGATTTTTGTTAGAGTACCCTGCGAGGGGTGATGGGCTTTACTGCAGAACAGCTCCCCGATTGCATACCTCTAACTCAACACTAACAAGCAAAGAGTAAAAAGGATGGGTACTCAGGAGAGAGCATATCAGAACGCAGAGGTGCTAGAGTCACAGGAACACAAGTGAGACTCTGTGGAAGCACTGGAGTTCTATGATCACAGGAATACAAGAGAGTTGTTGGAAGAAATGGGGGTGCTGGGATCACAGGAAAGCTGAAGAGTCACTGGGAGCACTGGATGCTGGGATAATAGGCACACAGGAGAGTCTCTGTGAGCACAGGGGTTCTGGAGTCCCAGGAACACTAGTGAGAGTAACTGGAAGCACTGGGGCTGGGATCACATGAACACAGGGGAGTCTCTAGGAGTACGGACGTGTGGGGATCTAAGAAACAGAGAATAATCTATTGGAGCACAGGGGTACTGGGATCACAGAAACATAGGATTGTTTCTGGGAGCATAATGGTGCTTGGAGCATAAGACCAAAGGAAAGTTTCTAGCAGCACAAGGGTGCTGGGGTCACAGGATCACTGGAGTATTCAATCAAGACACACAGCTGAGGCATTGAAAGCTTATGTGGAATACAAGCAGGCACCAAGTATATGAACACTGGGAGTAACCAAAGTTCACAAATGTTACAGTGATTCACCACAGCCAAATGCAATCTTAAAGGACTAGTGCCCACAGGAGACAGGGGGCTTGCTTGCTAGTGTGATATGTTGTATGGATGCCAAGCTCCCTGTGTTATCTGGTGACTTCCTGAGGGCACTAGCCCTTTAAAAGAGTTCTTGGCTGCAGTGCTGGTGGCCTCTGATGGGCTCTATGCTAATGGCCTTTCAATGAAGGAAAGCGCCGTCTATGGAATGAGGAACAGGTGAATGTGACAGAGAGATCTTTTTGCTTAAGGGGCATGGGAATTTTAACCTGCTAATCAGTTTGCTCTCTCTTGTTCTTAGCCCTGTCAGACACAAAATGCTATATTTCTTACTTAAAACAATCTCCCACCAAAACAGCATATCTACTAATGAAAAAAATATTTTGACAATCTTTTATGTTACACAAGCTTCTGTTTAATCACAATCAAGGAAACACAGTATAGTCTGAAAGTCCTGCATTTCTGAACATTTTTCTAAATCACAAAAAAAAAACATTATCTACTGTACAGCTTTGAAGATTAGGGTCCTCCCTCGCAAGGAAGCGGAAAATTACAATTCTAAGAAAAAAGCTGTACTTTTCATTTCCCCTTTGTGCATCAAAGTTAAAAATCAAATCATTCTCCGCTGTATCAGGCAGTGGTGACAGCATGTGGATATCAGTGCTGTAATTAAAAAGTCATTCAACTCACTTGGTAAAATGTAATTTAAGCTGTAGTCACAGGTTGCTTTCTAGCAATCTATTTACCTCCCCATCTCCCCATCTCCCCAGGCAAACAGTGGAGAGTGTGAACTGATCGGGTTTTAGTTATCCTCATACATAACAAATTTCATTTTAAATTGTGACTTTAATAAATGGTGTTATTTATAACGTAACAGTGAGATTTCACTGCTCTGCAGCAAATACAAACCAAAGTGGTAACTTCTACGGGGGAAAACTTTCCTCAGTTTGCTTTACCTGATAGTTGCACATTAATCTTAAAAATATTGTAACAACACTGGTCAGACTTTTTGCCTTTGTTTGCTCCCCTTAATGATTCACTTCATATGTATCCCCTTCCAAAATAATTATGTGAAAATTAGGCCTGATTTGTATTAGCAAGCCTAAAGCTGGCCAAAGATTCAAGCCAGAGGCTGGCCATAACTTCAAGCTGAAATTCAGGCAAACAGCTAAATACACAAACAAAATATATATATGGGAGAATTTTTTACCTGCTAAAGGATTTGAATTACTATCCATCAAATTCTTAAATGTATACAGCTCTTTCACATAGCACAGCCCTGTCTGGCAGATGACCTGATTTTTTGCTGCTGCCATTGTGTAACATAAGTCTTGTCCTTCCCCCAGCCCTTGACTAGACAGTGAAAAGAGAAGCAGCACATTGATGAGCTAATATCTCTTACGATCTGCTCTTTGCAGAACCCTGTTAGCATATGAGCACTGCAGCATAACTGACTGTCCCCTTCTGCTGTTTCTAAGTCTGAGCTTTGCTCAGATACTTATAGTGTTTGCATCTTAAAAATAGATTTATTCATGCATAAATTAATTCAGAACATGCTTTAATAGGTGTCCTTTTTTATCTGCCCAGATTTCAGTTTTAGATCTGTACTCTAGTAATTAACATAATATTGTGAAAGGGGGTGATGCAAAAGGTACAGACTTTATGTGTAGTTCTTATTATACCTTATAATAAATTATATATTTTGAAAGTAGGAGGGCCTTTCCTAACCTATGATTCTCTTTACCTTTTGCTTAACTTGCAAAAGAGTTGGATGTGCTGTCAACCAGCACATCAGATAATAAAGAAATTGACACCACACTCTTTCTCAACCCAACTTTACAGCATTTGTACTCATACTTGTAAGACACATGTAAGACAACCTGTGAAAGAGTTAGATGTGCTGTCAACCAGCACATCAGATAATAAAGAAATTGATACCACACTCTTTCTCAACCCAACTTTACAGCATTTGTACTTGTAAGACACATAACTGGTATAGGAAATAGTACTTAAAGGGGAAACTCCAGTTTCGTGTATGATGAAAAGAAAAAAATAATATAGCATATGCAATTGCTACAGAAGCTATATTATAATATTACTTTCTGTTTGAAACTGCAGCAGCTGTGATTTCCTGTAAAACAGGAAAAAACCTGTAAAACTCCGTGAGATCCTTGAGAATAATCCTGATGATTTCAGGAACTTTCTCCGGATGAAGGACCCGTATTTCACCATTTGTTGGCTTTGCTGACCCCCTATATCAGCAGGCAGGATACCTGCATGAGGCAAGCCATCACTCCGGAGCAGAGGCTCGTCGCCACCCTGGGGTACTTGGTGACGGGGAGAAGCCTGCAGGACCTCAAGTTCTTGACAGGCATCTCCCCCCAGGCTCTGAGGATCATTATTCCAGAGACCTGTTCTGCCATCATCCAGGTCCTGCAGAAGGACTATATTAAGGTAAGATTTTTATCTTTTAACATCACATTTTATTGTATTTAATGTTTGATATTATATTGTATTTCTTTCCTCATTCCCTAATTACCATGATTGTAATATGCTGTAAATGTCCCCTTCGTCCTCATGCATGCTGGTTTTTTAGGTAATTTTTTTTTTTGCCCTTCATACATATTTGCCTTAACTTACCTCCTCGGCATGCTCTCCTGGGCCTATATTCACCTCGTGTAGTCACTTAACAATGTATTTTGTCAGCTCCATAGTAGTGCTTTACCCTAAATACCCCCTAAAATTTGGTAAATTGTGATTTGTGCTTTAAATTCAGGCAGAGTGCCAGAGGCTTTTTATTGTGTCCCAAAATCATTTGGAACCCTCCCTCCCCCCAACTACTAACTCAGCTGATACCAATCATGTATCTGCTGACTTTGCCAAACCCATACACACTATACCCACCTCTTTAGTGGTCAGATTTATGGATGAATTCCCCAAAGCATGTAGTGCAAGGGCCTGCCTGAATACTTTCAAATGGTACTGTTTAAAGTTTTTGTATCCTATTATTAACTTGATAGGTAATAGCAGAATGTCAAAATGTGCTTAAATGTGTACAGTGTGCATTTATATCTTTGTATTATGACACTTCTTACCTGTCCAGTGGGCTGCCAATAGTGTAAGTAAGGAGGGGCTGGCCAAAGTAATACACATTATTTAGGCATTCATCTCTCAATGAAGTGGAGAGGGTTACCTGTCCAAAACATACCCCCCCCATAAAATTTTAGAAATGGCCCATGAGAGGGGGGAGGAGAAATCTAATAGGTGGACCTTATACCTTTGTCTTTAAATACTCCCTAAACTAAATGTTATACTGATGTTGGCCAAGAATGTTTGTGTCTAATCTGCTTTCCATGTTTATGTGCAAAATGATTCATTTATTTTTCTTGTTTGATTCCACAGTTTCCTTCCAACCCACAGGAATGGCAGACTGTGGCCTCCCACTTTGCCCAGCGGTGGGACTTTCCTAACTGTGGAGGGGCAATTGATGGGAAACACGTCCACATCATCCCACAAACCAAATCGGGGTCATACTATTACAACTATAAGGGGTTCAATAGTATTGTGATGTTGGCAGTGATGTCAGCGACTTATGAGTTCCTGTATGTGGACGTGGGGAAGAATGGCCGGATGTCAGATGGTGGCGTCATCGCCCAGATGGAGTTCTACAGGCATCTCCAGAATGGCAGCTTGGACTTGCCACCTCCAGAAGACAATGTGGAAGGACTCCCATTCGTCTTCGTTGCTGATGAAGCATTTGCGCTGGGGGGACCATCTTATGCGGCCATTCCCAATGAGGACCCTCACCCCGGACCAGAAGGTTTTTAATTACCGGCTGGCCAGAGCCAGAAGAGTGGTGGAGAACACGTTTGGAATCATGGCCAGCCGGTTCCGACTATTTCTAAAACCCATACACATGGCGGAGTATAAACTGAATCATATCATCCTGGCGTACTGTGTTCTCCACAACTTTTTAAGGCGAAATTCTGCCAACTATGCTGCCTCAGTGGAGCCTGAGGCCGGAATTCATGGAAATGAAACAAACCTGACAGCGCTTGAGGCTAGCCGTCCTGGCTGGCCCCCCCTGAGTGCCCGCGAGGTCCATCTAAGACACCTTGAATACTTTGCGGGTAGGGGGGCCATCAATATGCAGACAATGTCTGAGCCTTTTTTTAAATAAAAACATTAGTTACCTACTCAAATATTTGCTGACATTTATTACTGCTTGTGTTTCTTTTAGCTCACCCTGATTGAAATGTGGGTAGTCCTGAAAATGGCGTGATTGGGTAACATTAGAAAGCATTGTTGGGTGTTATTTACTAAAGGCAAAGACACTTTGCACTACAAGTGCACTTGAGACTGCACTGAAACTGCACTTGTAGTGCAAAGTGGATTTGCCCTTAGGAAATAACCTCCATTGTCACAGAAAACACCAATTTTACCACAAAACAAGTTTTCGAGCATTCAAACAATAATCCACACATTCTTGATTATCAATCTTTTTAATAACAGCACAATCACATGTGCATTTATAAAAGGTTTTTAAAACAAACCAACATGTTTGTTGTATAACAATTTTTTGGTCACATTAATAAAAGTAGAAATGTCCATTTAAGGTAAAACAGGCATGTTTAAAACCAACAAGAAATACACAAATCTAGAACTTACAAAGTTCAACTTTGTTATAAATTGAAGGCAATATCAGACATGAGTATTTATAAACTGTGTTTGATATTGCGTTCAGATGGGGTAAAGTCACCCCTAGAAAAGCCAAATTTTGAAGATGCACACAAATTGCCTATGTCAACATGTGCTAGCTGCTATCACTGGGGATCAAGGGACGTGTTTTGTGGGTGCAACCCCTTCCTCTCAGCTACTTTATTATTGAGGAAGGGGTTGCACCCACAAAACGCGTCCATTGATCTCCCGTGATGGCAGATAGCACATGTTGTCACACTGTGTGCATCTTCAAAATTTGGCTTTTCGACACTATGTAAAAAAAGGTGCAACAATTTTTTGTGGAAAAAATGCAAACTACATTTGGGATTTCAACGGGTTTTAAACTCTCCCTAAAACATCAATGATGTTCTTCATTTTGTTTTTAACATCATTGATGTTTTTCTGGATGTTTTCCAAGTCCCTATTACACCCCATGATCTCCCCGATCAGGATCTGGGCACTCTCACTGGTGAAATGTCCTTCATCCACAACATCACGATCACCTAAAAATATATAAAAAAAACACAACATGTATTATAAATATGCCAGCATCCATCTCTTACCTGAGCCTGTGGTCGCAGACACTCACCCGTTGTGGTGACAATTTCCACCACGTCTTGAGTATTGCAGATAAAATGGATGGCTTCAATGACCACAACTTCCTACCCCTGTTCATAGACAAATACAGGGAGCTGCCCTGTCTGTGGCAGATGAAACACCCCCAATACAATAATAAACAAAAGAGGCAGGCAGCGCTGGAGAAACTGCTGGAGTTGGTGAAGCCAGTGGTCCCCACGGCAACCATCCCCTATTTAAAAGCCAAAATTGGTGGCCTGAGGAGCACTTATCTTAGGGAGCACAAGAAGGTCACGGATTCCCAGAGATCCAGAGCTGCAGCAGATGACATTTATGTCCCCAGGCTGTGGTACTATGAGAGACTGTGATTTCTGTCAGAAAAGACTGATGTCAGGGAATCCCTCTCCACTCTTCCTTCCACTCTTCCTTCCGCCCTACCTTTCACCCCAGCTGAGGCTTCCGATGTCCAACCTGGGAGAAGCCAGGAAGAAGTGGAGGAGCCCAGCTGGAGCCAGGTATAGCATTGTTCTACATATTTCTGGTCAAAAATAAATGATGTTTACTAGATATTATTAGGTTATTATTGATCTCTAATTGCTGATTTCATAAAGTGTTTTACATATCAATAGACAGTAGTGGGCACCAAAAATTGGGACAAGAATGAAAAATGCTGGGCTCAGAATTCTAGTCTGTTATATGTGTTAACAGTCAATTTGCAACAGTCATGAGGTGAAAATTGTGTGTGATTGATGAATAAAAAACTAAAACGGTGTCCCTTTTTCATACACAGGAAGACCTCAGCCAGGAGGAGGCTGTGGAATATGGCACACAGGAGGAGGCTGTGGAATGTGGCAGCTAGGAGGAGGCGGGGGTTAGTGGCAGCCAGGAGGAGGTGGGGCTAAGTGGCAGCCAGGAGAAGGCCGGCCCAGTAGGAGCCTGACAGAATCGCAGGTTCCTCCCCATCGCCTTCCAACCAAAGGACCCAGGAAGGGGAGTAACATGCAGGATTCAGCATTTAGGCTGATTCAGGAGGCTTCTGCATCCCTCAGAGCAACCCCCACGCCTGAAGAGGCCTTTGCCTGCATGGCTGCCACAAAACTGCAAGGCATGCAGGAGGGTCAACGCCTCATGTGTGAGGACCTTCTTTATAAAGCCTTAACTAAGGGGGTGTGGGGCGAAATCACAACCAATACCCACCTGTGTGAGTTGGACCATCCTCCTCCTCCTCCTGCCACAACTCCACCACCACAGACACAGTGTGGAAGGAAGCATGGAAGGAAGACCAGAGAGTGATGACCTGGGTTCAGTCTGGTCTGACAAAAGATACAGGCTCTTGTATGACCACAGCCTGGGGACATACATGTCATCTGCAGCTGTTTAGTGTCTCTTGGACTTCTGGACCAGACTGCACTCCCTTATATATGGACTCCTCAGGCCACCAATTTTTGCTGGAAAT
This sequence comes from Aquarana catesbeiana, assembly GCF_042186555.1. Taxonomy (NCBI): domain Eukaryota; kingdom Metazoa; phylum Chordata; class Amphibia; order Anura; family Ranidae; genus Aquarana; species Aquarana catesbeiana. Next base: position 348,879,280 of record NC_133327.1, on the reverse strand, counting down.
AATTGATGTGTGCCCTGGGGGCCAAAGGCTTCGCCAATTTCTGCTGTTTCTCCAGCGTTGCCTCCCTCTTTGTTTGGTTTTGAGCCCTTAATAAAGGATTTTTTGTTTCAATTATACTCGCCTATGTGTGTTTTCCTTCAAAAAGGACAGTTTGTTTGTGAGGAGGCAGGTACATTTCAAAAATACAATGTGAAATTAACAAGAGACACCAACACCAAGCAACCTCCTTGAGATTAAATAATACAAGATAATCATGGTGTTGTGGTAACTTGACACACAAAACACACAAAAAAATATTCTGGAGTTAAAAAAAAAGAAAAAAAAAAGATCAGGCTTGAAAAAAATACTAACCAAAAAAATAAAAAAATAAATACAATTTTTAATCAGATCTGACAAATAAATTATTATATTAATGAAATCACGATAAATAATAAAGAAAGAAGTTTGTGAGAAGTCTATGTGAATATCAGCAGCAAAACTACTTCATTCTTCTAGCATTATAAAGAAGAAGAGAGTGCGCTGCATTAAACTATTTAAAATATTGCAGCCTGATGAAAATGCTATATCCATTGCGAACGCTAATTTTACCAGACCGAGCTGTTCCGTCTCGAAATTTATTCTGAGCATGCATGGCACTTTGTGCGTCGGAATTGGCCACACACGGTCGGAATTGACGCGATCGGATTTTGTTGTCGGAAAATTTTATAGCCTGCTCTCAAACTTTGTGTGTCGGAAATTCCGATGGAAAATGTCCGATGGAGCCCGCACACGGTCAGAATTTCCGACAACAAGCTCCGATCGCACATTTTCCGTCGGAAAATCTGGCATGTGTACAGGGCATAACACTTACAAATGATCCATCAAATCCTTTTTAAAAAGTCACTGTGTACCTTTTCTGCCAGCATCCTTTTTCCAACATAATTATATGACCGCTTTTACTGCTTTGGCTCTCACACCTGTATGCCCCCCAGTAATGTTTACATTTTAGCTATGGGCCTGTTTAACCACTTCGCTACCCGGCCATTGTCAAATGACGTCCACAGATGGGATCTCCCATCCTGGGTGGACGTCATATGACGGCCTGGGCTTCCCGGCCGCCTAGGGGGCGCGTGCACGCCCGCCGCGTTGCTCGGGACGGGGTGCTTGTGCCCGGCGGCCGCGATGTCTGCCGGGCACCCGCGATTGCCCGTTAACCGGGCCGGACCGTGGATCTGTGTGTGTAAACACACAGATCCACGTCCTGTCAGTTGAGAGGAGACCGATCTGTGTTCCCAGTACAGCGGAAAACTGATCGGTCTCCTCCCCTTGTACGGCCCCGCCCCCTACAGTTAGAATCATTCCCTAGAAAACATAATTAACCCCTTGTGTCCCCCTAGTGGTTAACCCCTTCACTGCCTGTCACATTTACACAGTAATCAATGCAATTTTATAGCATTGATCGCTGTATAAATGTGAATGGTCCCAAAAATGTGTCAAAAGTGTCCGATGTGTCCGCCATAATGTCGCAGTCAAGAAAAAAAAATCGCGATCGCCGCTATTACTAGTAAAAAAATAAATAAACATTTTTTTTTTAAAAATGCCATAAATCTATCCCGTATTTTGTAGACGCTATAACTTTTGCGCAAACCAATCAATATATGCTTATTGCGATTTTTTAAAAACTAAACTAAGGAAACTAAGGAAAAAATTTGTTTTTTAAAAAAAAAATGGGATATTTATTATAGCAAAAAGTAAAAAATATTGTGTTTTTTTCAAAATTGTCGCTCTTATTTTGTTTATAGCGCAAAAAATAAAAACCGCAGAGGTGATCAAATATCACCAAAAGAAAGCTCTATTTGTGGGGAAAAAAGGACGTCAATTTTTTTTGGGTACAACGTTGCACGACCGCGCAATTGTCGTTCAAATTGCGACAGCGCTGAAAACTAAAAATTGGCCTGGGAAGGAAGGGGGTGAAAATGCCCTGTATTGAACCAGTTAATCAGCAAAAAATGTGTCATTACTTAGGATAACAAAGCAATACATACTGTATTATTTTAATATTATTTTTGGACAAAAAAGGCTCTCTTGTTTGTTTTGCAAAAATTATCATATATATAACAAAGAAAAACAACTCCTCATGGTGTAGTATGAAACATTTTTTTATTAAAACAAAGGTAGACTTACACTTAAAATCAAGGATATGCGAAGAGCCATACAGTCATGGGGTCACACATCAGCGAGACGCTGCAATAGGAGTACTTCCGGTTACGTAACCGGAAGTGACGTCACCCGGCTTCTCCCGATGCATTGTGTCACTGTCACGTCACTTTATCAAGGGTTTAATAAAAGTCACCATGAGGAGTTGTTTTTCCTTTGTTGCATGTGCGATGACCAATGACGGATGAGATCTTATGGAAATTGCTTCAGCAGTTTGATGCGCATTACCTTTAGAATTAAGATGAGCGGCCATTGCACATGGTGGCGGAGTTTGCTCTTATTGAAGAAGGACTGCACAATATTGTTATTGACATTCACAGCTTTTTGCACTGGAATTTTCATACTTGACCTATTTGTATTTTATTTTTGCATGTCTTATATATATATACAGTATCTCACAAACATGAGTACACCCCTCACATTTTTGTACATTTTTTTATAGTATATCTTTTCATGTAACAACACTGAAGAAATTACACTTTGCTGCAATGTAAAGTAGTGAGTGAACCACTTGTCTAATGCCACGTACACACGACCGGACTTTCTGGCAGACTAGGTCCAACGGTTTTCCCGAGGGACTTCCAGCAGACTTCCGAAGGACTACCTGAATGAACGGACTTGCCTACACACGACCGGACTTTCTGGCAGACTAGGTCCGCCGGTCTTCCCGACGGACTTTCGATGGAGTTACGGCGGACTTCCAAATGAACGGAGTTGCCCACACACAGACTAAAGTCCGTTCATTTTGAACGTGATGACGATGGGACTGGATTAAAGGAAGTTAATCTTGCCGCTTTTATCGGCGAGATTGACACCTTGCGAGCCCTGTTGCGGAGCATGCCAGGCCCTCAGGTCTGGTATGGATTTTAAGAGGAACCCGCTACGCCGAAAAAAACGGCATTGGGGTCCCCCCAAATCCATACCAGACCCTTATCTGAGCACGCAGCCTGGCTGGTCAGGAAAGGGGGTGGGGACGAGTGCCCCCCTCCTGAACCGTACCAGGCTGCATGCCCTCAACATGGGGGGGGTGGGTGCTTTGGGGGAGGGGGCACCCTGCAGCCACCCCAAAGCACCTTGTCCCCATGTTGATGAGGACAAGGGCCCCTTCCCGACAACCCTGGCCATTGGTTGTCGGGGTCTGCGGGCGGGGGGCTTATCGGAATCTGGAAACCCCCTTTAATAACATCACCCGGTGACCAAGCCCCATGCCTATATAAGTCATTGCACACCACTCACACAGCATTACAGCGGGAGAGAGCGTCATGTCAACATCGGAAGAAGAGAAGAGGGAACAAGATGACGGAGAAGACTGGGCCACTGCTAGCCAAAGAGCGGCAAAAGAGCAGAAGATAGCGGAGGAGCCCGGCAGAAGAACTGGACACTGGGAGAAGAGGGCGAAGAGTGGGAGAAATACCAGACACTCAGAGAAGAGGCTGGAGAGAGCGGAGAATTTGGAAGAGACCCCCCAAAGTCGGAAGAAGACCCCCAGAGCTGCCTAATAAACTACTTTAAAAACCCGTGTAGTGTGTTTTTTATTGACACTTTTTTCCCCGGGTGAATGGGTAGGGGTACGATGTACCCCTGCCCATTCACATAGGGTGGGGGGCCGGGATCTGGGGTCCCCTTATTAAAGGGGGCTCCTGGATTCCGATAAGCCCCCCGCCCACAGACCCTGACAACGGCCAGGGTTGTCAGGAAGGGGCCCTTGTCCTCATCAACATGGGGACAAGGTGCTTTGGGGTGTGGGGGCTGCATGGCACCCCCTTCCCCAAAGCACCCACCCCCCATGTTGAGGGCATGCGGCCTGGTATGGTTCAGGAGGGGGCGCTCGCTCATCCCCACCCCCTTTTCTGACCGGCCGGGCTGCGTGCTCGGATAAGGGTCTGGTATGGATTTTGGGGGGACCCCACGCTGTTTTTTCGGCGTAGGGGGTTCCCCTTAAAATCCACACCAGACGACATTGTCACCTCTTTCTCACGCTCGCTGCAATAGGAAAATGTGTTTTTCTTATTGCAGCAAGCGCGAGATTATACCCCGTCGCCACGAAACATTTTCGTGGGCAGGTGCTGTAGCTGCCCTTGCGTCATATTTGGTCCATCGGATCAGCATGCAGATGAACGGGCTTCCCGATAGGAACTGGGTCCGGCAGAGTTCCGGCGGAAAGATTTGAAATATGTTTCAAATCTAAAGTCCGGCGGATTTTCGACCGAAAAGGTCCATTGGAAGTCCGACGAAACCCACTCACGGTCGAATTGTCTGCCAGATTCCGTCCGTTGGACCAGTCCGGTGGAAAAGTCCGCTCATGTGTACGCTGCATAACAGTGTAAATTTGCTGTCCCCTCAAAATAACTCAACACATAGCCATTAATGTCTAAACTGCTGTCAACAAAAGTGAGTACACCCCTAAGTGAAAATGTCAACGATGGGCCCAATTAGCCATTTTCCCTCCCTGGTGTCATGTGACTCCTTAGTGTTACAAGGTCTCAGGTGTGAATGGGGATCAGGTGTGTTACATTTGGTGTTATCGCTCTAACTCCCATACTGGTCACTGGAAGTTCAACATGGCACTTCATGGCAAAGAACTTTCTGAGGATCTCAAAAAAAGAATTGTTGCTCTACATAAAGATGGCCTAAGCTATAGGAAGATTGCCAAGACCCCGAAACTGAGCTGCAGCACAGTGGCCAAAACAATACAGCGGTTTAACAGGACAGGTTCCACTCAGAACAGGCCTTGCCATGGTCGACCAAAGAAGTGGAGTGCACATGCTCAGCGTCATATCCAGAGGTTGTCTTTGGGAAATAGATGTATGAGTGCTGCCAGCATTGCTGCAGAGGTTGAAGGGGTGGGGGGTCAGCCTGTCAGTGCTCAGACCATACGCCGCACACTGCATCATATTGGTCTGCATGTCTGTTGTCCCAGAAGGAAGGCTTTTCTAAAGATGATGCACAGGAAAATCCGCAAACAGTTTGCTGAAGACAAGCAGACTAAGGACATGGATTACTGGAACCATGTCCTGTGGTCTGATGAGACCAAGATGAACGTATTTGGGTCAGATGATGTCAAGCGTGTGTGACGGTAACCAGGTGAGGAGTACAAAGACAAGTGTGCCTTGCCTACAGTCAAGCATGGTGGTGGGGGTGTCATGGTCTGGGGCTGCATGAGTGCTGCCGGCACTGGAGAGCTACAGTTCATTGAGGGAACCATGAATGCCAACATGTACTGTGACATACTGAAGCAGAGCATGATCCCCTAACTTTAGAAACCTGGCCTGCAGGGCAGTATTCCAACATTATAATGACCCCCAACACACCTCCAAGATGTCCACGGCCTTGCTAAAGAAGCTGAGGGTAAAGGTGATGGACTGGCCAAGCATGTCTCAAGACCTAAACCCTATTGAGCATGTGTGGGGCATCCTCAAACGGAAGGTGGATGAGCGCAAGGTCTCTAACATGCACCAGTTCCGTGTGGAGTGGAAGAGGACTCCAGTGGCAACTTGTGAAGCTCTGGTGAACTCCATGCCCAAGAGGGTAAAGGCAGTGCTGGAAAATAATGGTGACCACAAATAAAAAAATAAATTAAAAATATTGACACTTTGGGCCCAATTTGGACATTTTCACTTAGGGGTGTACTCACTTTTGTTGGCAGTGGTTTAAACATTAATGGCTGTGTGTTGAGTTATTTTGAGGGGACAGCAAATTTACACTGTTATACAAGCTGTACACTTGCTACTTTACATCGTAGCAAAGTGTAATTTATTCAGTGTTGTCACATGAAAAGATATAATAAAATATTTACAAAAATGTGAGGGGTGTACTCACTTTTGTGAGACACTGTATATATATATATATATATATATATATATATATATATATATACATAATTTCATTATGATTGCTATTATTGGTGTGTTCATTTGATTTAGCGCTACTTCTTTAATATGTATATTTATGACTAACACAAAGCATTGCAAAGTCAAAAATTAAGGCTTCTTTTTCAGGTTTACACTTTTTTAAGTAATGCTATAAAAATTATTAAGCAATCAAAACACAAAATGAAAAGAAGACTAAATATTATTGGTTAGTAAAAAAAAAAAATAATAAAAATTAAAAAGCTGTAAAATAATAACTAAAGGGAGATGGAGAAAATATGGGTAATTCAAGCTGGTTAGATACTGGAAATTATTATTTATTTTTACTGGTATTTATTTGGTGCCAGCAATTCGCGCATTTGTTTATATACTGCACATTTATATCAGTCCCTGCTCTCAGTCTAATAGGGCGTACACACGGTCGGACTTTGTTCGGACATTCCGACAACAAAATCCTAGGACTTTTTCCGACGGATGTTGGCTCAAACTTGTCTTGCATACACACGGTCACACAAAGTTGTCAGAAAATCCGATCGTTCTAAACGCGGTGACGTAAAACATGTACGTCGGGACTATAAACGGGGCAGTGGCCAATAGCTTTCATCTTTTTATTTATTCTGAGCATGCGTGGCTCTTTGTCTGTCGGATTTGTGTACACATGATCGGAATTTCCGACAACGGATTTTGTTGTCGGAAAATTTTATCTCCTGCTCTCCAACATTGTGTGTCAGAAAATCCGTTGGAAAATGTCCGATGGAGCCCACACACGGTCGGAATTTCCGACAACACGCTCCGATCGGACATTTTCCATCGGAAAATCCGACCGTGTGTACGGGGCATTAGATCTCTATCTCACATGCATACATGCACACACATACTAGGGCTAATTTGGACAGGAGCCAACTTGATAACTAACGTGAGTACTTTTCTAGCCGGAAATCATAATTAAAAAAGCATATATTGTAAGGTAAAGATGTGAAAACTGTAGGTCACAGACTCAATTGTCACCTAATCTATCTCTGGACATTAAAATTACTAGTTTTAATCATTGTTTTGAGAACTATTGCAAAACTGACATTATTTTCTTTTATTTTAAGTCTACAGTTTATATTAAAATAATACCTGATATATTTGCCATAAAAGTGTTTAATCTCACATTTCCTGCTATGGGATGACAATGCTCTATATCTAGGTTTCTCTTTGGCATTGAAAAACAAGTGTGGCGTTAAAGTGAACAAGTGAACAATGAGTGAATCAAATAAGTTGCAAAAAGGTAAATGGAAAATTGCAGTGATAAATAAATGAATATAATCACAAACAAAACCTAAAATGATTTGAATATGAGAATGAAAACATCTAAGAAAAGCCCATATAGAAAAAAAATTGTGAAAAAGTCTTTCTTGTGTGGTTCAAGGTGGATCTTGAAGGTAAAATCAAAGTGGTAAAGTAATCACGCTTACCAGATTCGGTGGACACACGTACCGTATAGCACGTGGGTCAAACAGGCGGTCTTGAGGAAATCGCCTCAAACGGGGTATCACGCCAATGGAACAATAGTAGGAAAGATTACACCTGATGATAGGCAGGGTTACAAACTTAGGCTCCAAAGTATGTGATGAATCGCATCATGTGGTGCGCATGAAAAGCAAAAGATTTGCACATAGTGTGATACTGTATGATGTTTAATGGTATAAAAAAGGGAGGTTTACACTTACAGCAAATACAATAAAACAAGCTTGTAGATAAAATAGGACATAAGCAATGATTCCAGGAGTGTCAACCGATGCGTTTCGTTCTATTGGACATCATCTGGGGTGTGAGGCTCATGTGTCATTGTTGCCATATATAGAGTTGTATCTACCAATACAATTTGCATTAAAACTGGCAATGGGGGACACCTCATTCTCTCTGGCATTGTCTCTCTGTCAGGGATTATAAGCCGTTGTGCTGATGCTCAATATGTATCTCAATGAGTCACCAGCAGGAACTTCACCCCTGAGCAATGACATGCATCTGCTGCTGGAATGCATGCATGTAGACAGGAAAAAGCTGCAGAGCGACAGGAGGAGATCAGTAGCACTAAGAAGAAAATAGGACTGAAAACAGATTAAACCAGCTACTATATTAATTGAGACACTTAAGTTATCTAACTCTCAGTAGCATTTTAAAACAGTACTATGGCAGTATTTCTCAGCTCCAGGGCCATTTTGATAAAAGTGATACCTAGCAGATGTTCTTTTGGAACTACCTGATGTCAGGGAAATTTTTGGTCCACTGCTCAGCCCTGGTCCATCCGTTCTTGGACTTCAAATCCCACTACAGGATACTCATACAATAATTAATTAAAGCAGAATTTATTTACAATGCAATGCACACCAAGGATCTCCAAAAGCAGTTCAAAGCTTTAAGCTTTGGACTGCATTTGAAGATCCGTGGTGTGCTGGTGAGTATTTGCATTGATCTGTGATTTCCAGTGTCCAGCTGGTAGTTGCTACAGCAACAGCTACAGATGAGCCTAGTGATCCAGGAATACGTGTAATGGGAATATAGACAAGACTTCTATATTGTTTATAAATATTAACATAGTGACACCATGTCTGGCACCATCAGGATTTCCTTTATGGGATTGTTCAAACCATGTTCATTTAGGTGCATTAAAGTGGTTCTAAAGGCAGAAAGTTTTTTATCCTAATGTATTATATGCAATAAGTTATAAAAAAAACTTCTGGGTGCAGCTCCTCCCCTTATACTTACCTGAGCCCCGTCTTGATCCAGCGATGTGCATGAGAGCAGCGACTCTCCCGGGCCTCTCTCTCTCTCCTCATTGGTTCACACAGCAGTGGGAGCCATTGGGTCCTACTGCTGTCAACCACAGCCAGTGAGCCAAGGAGGAGAAAGTGGGGGGTGGGACCAGGCCGTGCTCAGTTTGTGAATTTACAATGTCTATTCACAGGAGTGCAGCTTGGGAGCGAGCCTGCTCGAGTGCCCCCATAGCATGGGGCTTGCTATTGGGGGTTCTCAACACGGTGGAGAAGCAGGACTGCAGGGGGGGGGATCCAAAAAGAAGAGGGTCAGGGCTGCTCTGTGCAAAACCTTTGCACAAAGCAGATAATATATATATATATATATTAGAATCACTTAAAAAGCACACCACTGCACACATATGTTTTGAACAGGGCACATATTTTTATGTGCACTGTTTACATTATATATAAGGGATCCTTTGCAGAAAAAAACAGTTCAGTGACCATGGTGTGAACCAGCCCTAAGAGAACAGTGCTGATCCAGCCATCTGCAGCAACAACACAGTGCAGCAGTGATTTATTGTCCGTTGTTAACAGTAAAACGTGATCTATTGCTGCAGAGCTGGTGGATGAGGGGCTGACCTGATCCAACCCACTTTTGAAGTTAAAAATATTTAAAGTTGCAAAAATTTAATAAATACAATAACATTAAATCAATGGAAAGGGACATTCATTCTTACATCCCAATGAATGTTAGATGCTCTGGATGACTTTTGAAATTATTGCTGGAGGGGGGAGATGGGCGGAGCCTAGCGGAGCAGACATGCATTGTTAGAGCTCCGCACCGCTGAGGAGAGAAGAGAAGGACGAAGCGGAGCCTGCAGGCTCAAAAGGTATCCATTTGAACCTTTTTGCCCCAGGGAACAAACTGTGAAAGTTTGGGCAGGAAATATGGCACTGGGAGGAAACTGTGGCAGAAATAAAAATCACCTCACAAAGAGCTCACAGGCACTCAATGCAACTAAAGCAGCTCCAGTCACCTCACAAGATACAGCATCAGGGTGCTCTCACAGACAGAAAATGTCACAGCAAGACTCTCCATTTGAGTCAGATACAGAACAAATCCTCTCACAAACTTCTCCACAAGCCTCCTCAGCATCCCCAGTAATATTATTACAATTTGAAAAGATGCTTCATAAGGCTTTAAAACAAACCTCAGACCAAATAACAAAAAGCCTAACCAAAGAAATAAGAGAGCTGGGAAACCGCACCGCAGCCCTAGAAATAAAAATGGATGAAATTGAAATTACAACCCAAGTAAATATAACAGAATTGGAACAATTAAAAGAAGAGAATTTAATACTTCAAACTAAGCTTGAAGATTACGAAAATAGAGCCAGACGTTCAAACTTGCGCATAAGGGGAATACCTGAAACTGTGACAGACCTGCAATCTACTATTACTGCTCTATTACAAGAACTAAAGCCAGATATCCCTATTGAACGTTTAGGACTGGACAGAGTACACAGAGCCCTCACAGCCAAAAAGAAAGATGGACCCCCACGTGATATAATCACAAAATTTCATTATTACAGAACAAAAGAACAAATACTAATTGCTGCAAGAGAAAAAAAGGAACTTAATTTTCAAGGACACAATTATCAAATTTTTGCTGACCTATCCCAACTTACTATTACTAAAAGACGATCCATGAAACCCCAACTAATGGAACTGCAACGCCACAACATTATGTATCAATGGGGCTTCCCCTTTTCAGTCAGATTTAACTACCAAGGTACAATTTACAGAAGCAGATCAGCAGATGAACTACAACAAACCCTTTTAAAATTAAATCTGACAGAACCCACAAGCAGCAACTCTCCCACACGCAGAAGAATGGCATCATCTTCACCTTCAGGCAGCACTCAGAAAATTTCAGAACAAAATGGGAATCATCATTCTCACAAAAGAGGCCGTTATGCCACATCATCCATGGACCAAGAAGATTCAATGGACTGACATCCTAATACCTGATATCTCTTCATTTATTATACTAAGAGATGGTTCTCTATAAAAAACCTTATAACTGAATGTAACTGCATTCTGATAGTCACACACTGTGTGGGATCATGTTACATTCCAGTTATATTTCTTATTACTTCTGATTCATATAGCCTTAGAATATATAAGTGAAATAAGGAAATTCTTGTTCAGTTATATATTATCAGGTAATAACAATAGATTTATTACTTTTTAGGACAAATATGTTCAATAATCCAGAAGTAATGGAAGCTTTTTCTTTCTTTTCTTAAAATAAATATATTATTACCTAACTAGTTCCTAGAATTATGTTTTTGTTTATTCTAATCTGAAGTAATACAACCTCAATATTATGAGTTAACATATCTAAACAGTTACATATGAATAAAATATGTAATTGTTTACTCTAAAAGGGTTAAAATCCCAAAATAATTCACTATCTTCATCAATACCAAAGTTATTAACAGTACCTTTCTAACTGAATTATTTAGCCTAGGGCAAGACTAACCATATCCAAACACCCTGGAATAAATAATTTCAACAAAAACTATATTCTGCACTTCAATTAATGAAACATCATTTTGATGTCTTTTGACATAGCACTTCTCTCCTGTAAGCGGAAGATCCGTGTACCCCCATTAGCCCTCCTCATTCTCCCAACCATATTATGTGGGAGTGTGATGAAGGCACTTATTCCCCTGAGAGAGATATTTATTCTCTTTCACGGGTAAATTGTGATTACTTGCAAAAAATAATTTATACAATGTATCATCTAATCTCATATGTTTTTTGTTTACTCTTTACTCCAGAATTCACTGGTTTCTTTTCTATCTATTCATCTCTTCAGTCCACACAGGTTGATCTGCGCAGTCAGCTCTGCATAACAAAACGTAAGTCAAAACTATTTGATCTGTTGCCATGGCACCACTGAATATACTTTCCCTGAATGTTCAGGGAATAAATGTCCCTCAAAAAAGGACCAAAGCCTTCCGTACTTTCCATAACAAGAAGGCTCACATAGTATGCCTCCAAGAAACACACTTCACCAAAGATTCTACTCCAAAATATATTTCTCCTTTTTATCAACAAATTTACACGGCTTCTGCCTGTACCAAGCAAAGGGGAACTCTAATTGCATTTCACCGATCCACACCATTCACCTTATCATCAGAAATTAAAGACCCAGAAGGTAGATACCTGATACTCATGGGTTATATAATGGATACAGCAATCACGGTGATTTCCTACTACGCTCCTAACAAACAACCTACACCATTCCTCTCACATATATTACAAGTGATTAATACACACAAAATAGGAACAGTGATAATGTGTGGGGATTCGAACCAGGTCCTCCTCCCATTTCTTGATAAATCACCTTTTACACAATCCAAAATAACCTCTAGATTACCTTTTTCTCAACTTCTTTCCAAATACAATCTGGTAGATTCGTGGAGAGAAAGTAACCCAATGAAAAAGAAATTCATTTATTTCTCGCACCCTCATCAAACCTTCACCAGAATAGATCATATTTTTCTAACAATAGGAATGATACCAGAAATTATTGCATCAGATATAATTCCGATTCCATGGTCTGACCATAATGCAGTATACACTACTATAGCCTCAGCCATACCAAAAGCGCATGACCCAACGTGGTACTTACCGGACATAATGCTCAAACACCCACTACATCAGATGGCCATTGAACAAGCTTTAAAGGAATACATATCAATTAATAATACAACAGACATCTCCCCAATAACACTGTGGGAAGCTCATAAGCCTGTCTTGCGTGGTACAATACAAAGACAAATGGCACTATTTAAACGGGAACGCAAAAATCTAGCAAAAAAACTAGAACTCAATTTTAATGCAGCCTACATATCATTTCAAGATAATCCATCTCAGAGTACAAAATCTCATCTGGAAAAATCTAGATTGGAATACGATCTATTTCTCACTGAGTCAGTTGATAAATCCCTCAAACGCTCCAAACACAATTTCTACATGAATACAAACAAACCAGGTACATATTTGGCTCGGGCATTAAATTCAACTAACAAATCTTTCAAACCAATACGTTTGAAATTATCAAAAAATGTTTACACTTGTAATCCAGTTAAAATAGTCCATAAATTTCACTCACATCTCGCAACTTTATACAAGACAAACAATGAATTTAATCCTACAGAGGCTGAATCCTTCTTCTCAAAAATAACCTTACCTGAGTTATTTCAGAATCAAAAAAGCAGTTTGGATGAGCCTATAACTATAGATGAAGTTGCTAACGCCATAAAAGACCTAAAACTTAACAAAAGACCAGGCCCAGACGGCTACTCGGCTTTATACTATAAAACATTCTCAGAAATACTCTCTCCCATTCTCACTGAAACTTTTAACAAACTTCTAGATGGACATTCTTTTCGGCAAGAAACACTAATGGCAATTGTTTGTATGATCCCAAAACCCCTTTCTGATGATACTTCCTGTGTGAATTATCAGCCTATCTCTCTGTTAAACCTCGATATTAAATTATTAGCAAAAATAATAGCAAAACGCTTCAATAGCATTATAGGAAAATTAATACATAGAGATCAAGTAGGCTTCATGCCAAATAGACAGGCAGGCGATAATATACGCAGGGCAGTGTTATTGGCACATATTGCTAAAAAACGGAAAATCCCTTTATGTTTTCTATCTCTCGATATTAAGAGGGCATTTGACACAGTATCCTGGCAATATATGCAATATTCATTACAAAAATGGGGTTTTGGACCCCACTTTTTAACATGGATCAAAGCATTATATAATAAACCCAAAGCCTATATAAAATATGCTGGATACAAATCTGAAGCCTTTAATATCAAAAGAGGTACCCGACAGGGTTGCCCATTATCTCCCTTATTATTTGCCCTTATACTCGAACCCATGGCCCAATACATCAGAACAAACCAAACTATAACTGGCATTGAAGTAGGAGGTATTACACACAAATTATGTATATTTGCAGACGATATATTACTTCTTCTATCATCACCACAGGTCTCTGGTCCTAACTTAATACCAGCTCTTGATGGATTTGCAGCCCTATCCGGCCTTATGATTAATCCTAAGAAATGCCTAGTGCTTAATATTTCACTCACAAACATGGAATTGATCCCGGCTAGGGCTGCACTCCCATTCACATGGGCAGAAAAATCAATCCCATATCTTGGAATTCATTTAACAGCATCTCATTCTGACTTATTCTCAACCAATTATCCTCCTGTATTAAGACAGATCACAAATCTAATAAAACAATGGTCGCAACTTCCTTTATCCTGGATAGGGAAGATTAATGCAATCAAAATGACTATTCTACCCAAATTGCTTTATCTATTCAGAGTCCTCCCTATTTCAATTCCTTCCTATTTTTTGAGAATAGTACAAAAAAGAGCAACTTTGTTTATATGGGGCTCTTCTAAACCACGTATACCTATACACACACTACATCTTCCCAAAAATAAAGGAGGCCTGGGATACCCTAATTTTACTAACTACTACAGAGCAGCACATTTGGCCAGTCTGTCCAAATACCATGCAAAACAGGAAATCCCATTATGGGTATTTATAGAGGCTTCAGAAAATGACCCTCTATTAATATCAAATTTATTATGGCTTGATCCTAAAGACCGCTTTAAAATTCATAATCCCATAACTAAACACTTCTTATCTCTCTGGGATAAACTAAAAACCAAATATCAGTTACAATCTCCACACAATCCTCTCCTTTCTTTTATCAGAAATCCGGCCTTTTATCCGGCATGGATCTACCCAAATTCTTTTAAAGCTTGGACAACATCAGGCATTCAGACACTAAATGACTTCATAGAATCTAAATCATTCCTTTCATTCCCATCGCTTAGAGAAAAATATGATCTACCAAACTCTGAGATATTTAGATATCTCCAAATCAAAAATTTCTATACACCATTCCTAAAGGGGGATACACCATTATCCCAATTATCCATTTTTGAATCAATCTGTACAAAAGATCCATTTGCTAAAGGTACAATTTCATCACTTTATAATCAATTATATGGAGTAGCAAATCTTAATAGACCCTCTTACGTTCAGAGGTGGGAGGAGGACCTGGGACGAACTTTAGAAGACACGGACTGGTCTAACATATGGCTCACATCTAAGTCATCTTCACCCAACATCTTATCACTGGAGACAAATTATAAAGTCCTAACTCGCTGGTACCTTGTACCCGCTAGAGTGGCAAAATATTCACCTAATACCTCAGCTCTTTGTTTTTGAGGGTGCCCAGAAATAGGCACATATTTACACATATGGTGGACGTGCCCAGTAATCCAAACCTTCTGGAAGGAAGTCTTCGTGATTGCATCTAAAATATTTAAAAAAATAATACAACCAAATCCATATTTAACTTTACTTAATCTAAAACCTGAATGGTTAACACTCTCTCAATTCAAACTTATGATCCAACTAATAACGGCTGCTTTTTGATATTGATTTCTGGATGATGGTACATATGCACCGTTGCTACCTTTATATTTTACTTTAGAGAGGCCTTTGCCCTAATTGTATACATTGGGTGGATAACACACCCGTCTTTTTGTCGAGTGGGACACCTGGGTAGGCTGTCTTGGTGGAAGGGCCACCAATGCCCCCCACCATGCGGACCCCATCTGTTCCACCCCTCAATTTTAATCAACCCCCACTGACACACAATTTTGTGTGTTGTTGGGGGGGCCTCTAGCATACGCAATTTTACCCCTTGTTATTACTTTATGGCTAATTTTTAGCCCCGATGCAACCCTCCGAGACAGATGCCCAGTAGGTCGGCCAGACACCCTTACCCTGGCTACCCGCCCTCTATCCACATGTTTTTACCCAATCATGTGGCATTGTCCTTGGCCCTCCTTAACTTATATGCATATCATGCAATTAGGTGTTATGGGTTTATGTCTCTGTGGGATTACTGCACCGGTATCTAGGGTATTACCATCCCTAGTTCACCTGAATAAAGCCTTTCAGTTTTTTCCAATTTTGTTTCTACTTCTATTATGCTTTATCAACCCTATAATGTTGTTTTCACAATTTGTTCTACTGAGACCTCTGCTTCCCCAGTCCTGGTCCTGGCTTCTAGCGCCGGCGCGGGCCCCTCCCCCTGTGTTCTCCCGCGGCGGCCTGGTGAGGTCCCTGGTGGAGGGATCGGCCTCCTACACGGGACCGCCCCCTCCTCTTGCACCGGCCTTGGCTGGGACGGTGTCCCCTTGGCCTTGCGGCCGGTGCGCATGCGTGCGCGCGCGATCTCTTCGCGCGCGCCGTGTGGAACCTCTGACCCTGTGACGTCATGCGCTGGCGTCCCATTGACGTACGGCGCAGCGTCGCAGGGTTGGGAGCTATTTATAGCGGGCTATGCCTGCTAGCCGGACGGTTCGGTCTGCTGCCCTTGGGTGCCTTTACCTCAACCAGCCTAGTACAAGTTTATGGTAAGTACCCACCCACCCTTCTACCTAAGTCCCATACCCCTGGGCACTAACATCATGTATCTCTAAACTACTGTATTTTACCTTGCAGCTGGCCTAGGCTTAGGTTTACATGCCTTGGTTTGTGTTTGCCCATTGCTTGCAGTCCTCATTATTACCCTCTTTTTTACCTTATTATGGAACCAGTCCCTGGCAGGGTGTCCCCTTCGGGAACCCTTCCATACTTTGACTATTATCAGGTACTTTTTGCCCCCTATTCACCCATATGTTCACATTGTTGCATCCCCCCCTCCTCACTCTCCCCTCCCCCCCCCTCTTACCTTCCATCCCACCCTCTGCCTTCCCTCCCCCTCTCCCCCCCCCCTTTCCCCCCCCCTTTTCTTTTTTTCCCCCTTTCTCTCCCCATCCCCCTTCACCCTTTCATTCTTTTTCCCCCGCCTCCTCTCCTTTCCCCCCTCTTCCTCTTTCCTTCCCTTTCCCCTCCCCCCCCCTACTCCCTTCCAATCCCCCACTACCCTTCCTCCCCACTCCCCTATCCCCCTCTCCACCCCCACTCCCCTCCCTTTCCACGGCCCCATTTCCTCCCTTGTTTACCCTTCCACCCATATAACACCTTATGCCTCGTTTACCATTGCCTTTTCCTATTTGGTTGGTCACCCTGTAATCTTTTATGCCTTACATAATACGCTTTCAATTATTGATATCCTCCACAATTTCACCCAACCCCCCTTGTCATCACCCCCTCTCTATACTCACCAATTGATATATCACCTCCTTTTGTATATGGCAACCTGGGTTACCTTAATTCCGATATACACTTATCCTTACTATCCTGTTATCTTGTTAGCTCCCCCAGGCTGCCGTGGGAGATCATTCGTTGGTGTTGGGGCCTTGCGCCTGGGGTCTGCTGGGACCTGGGTAAGCAGATTCGCTCTCTCCCCCCTCCCCCTCCCCTATTTTCATTACCTAATTGTATAATTTGATGCTGGAATAATAATTGTATGATAATGTATCTTTATAAATCTTGTATATTTTTAATTGTCAGGTTCAGACTGTTTAGTCAGAAAAACTTATCTCCAGATAACCTCCTGATGAAGCGGATTGTGTCCGCGAAACTAGTCGAGGAATATGATATCTGAGATTTTGTGCTGTACTGTATACTATCGAATCCATTGGTGATATGCCTGTACTTTTATTAAATGTTCTTGTATTACCATGTCCTGTCCGTTGCATCAATAAATGAATTATAATTTTTATTACTGCTGTTACTTGCTCTTATGGTTACCCTTAATTACTGTACCGTAATAGTCCAATATGCCCCATTTTTGGTCGCCTGACTGGGGATCAGGCTTCCAACCGCCTTTTTAATAACGGCTGCAAAACAAACAGTGGCCAAGGCATTGAAATCTCCTACATTGGTACTAGCAGAAACAATTCACAGAATGAATAATACAATGTCCCATGCTAAGATGGTAGCCATCGATCAAAATCAAATTCCAAAATTTGAAAAACTTTGGCATCCTTGGATAAAACAACAGTTCCTGTCAAACTTCAATGACTCTGTCCTGTTGCCATGGTAACAGATTAAATGACTTACAGAGACACCCATTCTAAGGCTTCAAAGAGAACTAAAAAGAATAATAAACTGACGAGCGGGACAACCTTGTGGACCATACCTCTACCTTTCAACCCTTTTTCTTCTTTCTCTTTCCTTTTCTCCACCTTACGATTAAAGCTCATTATCAGAATTTATTTGACCTATATACACTCTACTTGTAAACAATATGTATAGTAGGTATAAATCATTTAAATACCTACAAAAGTAACTAAGGAAATTATATATATCTTTAATTTAGGTTTACGTGAACCCAATGTTTAATATTTGAAATTTCATGATATTTACCTATATAAACCCTACTGTAAAACAATGAGCTTACTTTATAGATCCTTGTAAACTTACTTTATGTATCTTTATAACATTGTATACTCAATAAACTTCTTTTGACAAGGAAATTATTGCTGGAATGCCAAACAATAATGCAAGTGTGTACAAAGTAATTTCGATTTTTTTCACATTGCAAACTTATAAAAATAGCACTATCATACAAATTTTGGTGTCTTCAAACCCATTCCAATCTTATTCTAATGTTACACTGGGGCCGTGAAATGATATAAAAGCTGTGTTGGGAAAAAAATTACCAGAAAGTAAATTAATTTCTAATTTTTCCCTAGACTTTAGTACTGAAGAGGATAAACAACCACTGATGCTTTGTGAATGTCAGCAACTCAGCATGAACTGTTTATCCCTGCTCTATTTGTGTGGTACAGATAGCAATATTTTTGATTTTGACTAAACAAAATTTTCTAGTATGTTTGCATCAAGTGACTACACCATCTCACACTTTACATATTTGCTGATTGGATATGTACAAACTCAGTTAATGATCTTACAGGCAATTACAGATCATTACTGAATTAAGATTTGCTCAAAAAAGAGAATTATGGATTAGAATACATTGAATTCCCACTAGGGGTTACAGATTACTTGAGTTTCCCAGTTTAAAATAAATGTAAATACCCTGTGTTACCAAATTGTGGAAAAGAGAATTGGACGGAAATGCAAATATTGCAATGGAGTATTTTAGACTATAGGGTGGATATATTAAAGGCAAATAGACCGCACACTTTGCATGTGCAGTTGCACTCATTTTCCTTTGTAAATGTAAATGAGATAAAGTTTAATTTTGTAAAGAATACCTCATCAAGTGCAAGGAAGATAAAACAGCATTTTTGTTTGCACGCAAATGGATGATGGAAATCAGCAAAACGTTTCCACATTTATTAAGCTCTGGGGAAAATGGGTGCAACTGTACTTGCAAAGTGCACAGTTTATTTACCTTTAGTAAATCCACCGCTATGTATTGTATTTAAAAAGGAAGCTATACAAGTATGAGCAACTTGTCTGCTTAGAGTTGTAAGCAAGTAAAGGCGCAAAAAGGCTGGGCATTCCTATGTTCCCATTATGTAGATGGCAAGAGGTAATTATGACTAATAAAGTCCATAAGAAGTCTATGTGGGCAAACAGACTCAATAAAAGATTCAAAGTCCACACAGATGGCTGCCTTCCTGGAAGAGCTGAACCTAAGCCCCAAAAATCTGCAGAAAAAACACAAGGAGAGGAGGCGCCTCTAAGTGCAGTATTTAAAACCAGATTTAATAAAAAACTCTGTGCAGAACACTCACATTTAATAGAATAACATAAAGCATGTAATGTAGTTAAAATCCAGGGAGAGGGGGGTCCGTCAGATCCATCACAACAACGCTGGGTTCTGCTATGCGTACGGCTGTGCTTGAACACCGCTGAAGCCGGCCGCGGTGACGAAGTTCCAAAGCAAGGCCTGGGACGCTGATGGAAGGCAGGCGCGGAGCTGTGACGTCACTGGAATGCGACGCGTTTCATGAGCGTAGGGCTACGATGTCACGGTAGCCGCGCTCCTTCATCAAAGCTACAGATGGATCGAGGGAATGGTTTAAGAAGAGGATGGGGGCGGGGATTGGAGAGAGAAGGGGAGGAAGGAAGAGCGGATTGACAATAGAAGGGGGGGGGGAAAGGACGGAAAATGATGGCCATATATCGGGTTTATCCAAATAAAAATAACAAGGTGCATATCAATAATTGCATATATACACATGCATATATAAGAGAATATATATAAATAAAGTAAAGGTAGATATAAGGATAAGAATAAATTTAATTAAAAATAAAAATAAAAATAAAGATAAAAATAGAATTAAAATAAAAATAAAAATAAAAATAAATATAAAAATAAAAATAAAAATAAAAATAAAAATAAAAAATAATAATAATAAAAATAAGAATAAAAGAAGGGCAAAAACAGAGGGGAAATAGACGGGATGCGTCAGAGTGATTTTGGGAATAATTATAAGAGAAACACACAATCAAAAAATGATAATAATAATAATAAATAATAATAAGGATAAATAAAATTAAATAAGGGTGTTATTATACCATGAAATAATATTTTGGAAAAAAGATATATGATATATGTGAGGGGGGTGAATGATTTCTCAAGGTCATAAGAAACTGCTGATTAACCCAAAGAGAATTGGAGATTAGTCATTAATTGGAATTTAAAATCAAAATCACATATGTGTGATAAATTGAATGAGATATTGAACATTACTGTAGTAATTAAAATTGAAGTTATTAATACATCTATATACATATACACATATGTGCATATATATGCACAGGTATGTATTTGGGCAAGTGCATGCGCACGCATAGGGAACCCACTACCGAGTGGCCCCCATACATGCGCCGCTCATAACAATAACGACATTAAGGAAAGAAGAGGGGCCTATTCCTGTAAAGAGAGCCCATGTATATGAAATGTACATGGGTTCTATATAATAACTAAATAAAGAACCCATCTGACCTACTAAATGTGAGTGTTCTGCACAGAGTTTTTTATTAAATCTGGTTTTAAATACTGCACTTAGAGGCGCCTCCTCTCCTTGTGTTTTTTCTGCTTAGAGTTGGTACATGTATTGCCATATTGATGATAGATAGCTTTTTACATTAAAAGGATAAAAAAGGTATTTTAAAAAAACATGTTGGGCATTAAATAATTAGTGGCATCATCTTGTTTAAAGGAGAAGTATGGGAATGCAAAAATAGGTAGTACATGCTACCCTCATACCTGCATTGCATTTCTTTCTTCCTCAGCCCTTTAGTTTTTGTAGAATAGTCTTTTGAAGATCCCAGAAGCAGCCTCTAATGGTTCTTTCTCAGTTCAAAAGTTTCCAGGGGGTGGAAACATCTCCACAATCCACCCTCTGGAGGACATGTGGGTGTGTTTGGTGAAGAGGTGCACACCCAGGCTGCTATCCAGAACGAGCATGTTCTTCACATGCCTCTGTTTCCATGGCAGCGTGTCCCCAGCTAAAGCCTGGAAACAGAGAGAGTGTGATACAAGCAGTGAAGTCCTCACCTTTCCCTTGTTGTTATCTGCAAGCTCTCCTCTGAGAGACTCCAACACCTCTCTCCTTGGCTTTGATGTTCCTGTGTTCTCCCCTCACTCATTGAAAGTCTGTATCAGCATCTCCTCCAGCCGATGGGGTGAGGGGGGAGAGTCCCTTCTCATGTCCATAAATGAACACAGGTAATCTCTCTACACATAGCACTGTGTTATATCAGAAGAGTTATATCAGAAGAGGAGACATGGTTAAGACCTGTGCCCTGTGTCTGTTCTCTGAAATGTACACAGTACTACGTGTATAGAACATACTTGTGTACAGCACATAGGAGAGGAGAATGACAACACATCTAAAGTGATCCTCAATATGTCCCCAGAGTCTCCTTTATAGTACATACAAATCATCCTTCTGTCACTGTACTCCTATACAACATGTAATGATACTGTACAGCATGTGATGTCTCTATACTCCATGTGATGTCTCTGTACACCATGTGATGTCTCTGTATGCCATGTGATGTCTCTATATGCCATGTGATGCCACTGTACAACATGTAATGACACTGTATGGCATATGATGTCTCTGTATGCCATGTGGTGACTCTGTACGACATTGATGGCACTGTACGGCATGTGATGACTCTGTACGGCATGTGATTCTCTGTACGCCATGTGATGGCACTGTACAACATGTAATGACACTGTATGGCATGTGATGTCTCTGTACACCATGTGGTGACTCTGTACGGCATTGATGGCACTGTACGGCATGTGGTGACTCTGTACAGCATGTGATGTCTCTATACTGCATGTGATGACTCTGTACGGCATGTGATGGCACTGTACAACATGTAATGACTCTGTACGGCATGTGATGGCACTGTACAACATGTAATGACTCTGTACGGCATGTGATGGCACTGTACAACATGTAATGACACTGTACGGCATGTGATGGCACTGTACGGCATGTGATCCTGTAAAACTCTATTTACAATGAAGGGAACATTATTGCTCAAGGGGTACTAGGTAATACACCAATTATGGGGGAGCAAAGCTCTGTCCATGTCTGAGGAGCTCTGTGCTTCAGTATGAAAATACAAGTAGATGTGAATGGAAGGTTTCATTGTCTCATATAAAATTCCAGATGGTTAATAAAAGGATTCATTCACAATTTTAGCTCTTATTTTATTTCATTTTACTACCATTAATGCATGGAATGCCTGTGTGCTGTCACATCCATATGTGTATTCTGCTTTACAAATATATTGTATTCACCCTGGTAGTAATATGTAGAGGACATTTACATACACAGAACTATCAGTGACTTTTCCTACCTTAGTCACTGAATGAAGTGCTATTATCTCTGCCGACTCTTCTGACCATTGAAACATGCTGTGGGGGAGAAGGGGCGGGGGAGGGAGGAGAGAGAGGGAGAAGGGAGGGGGGAGAAGGAAGGGGTGAGGAGGGAGTAGCTACACTCTGTGAAGTCTCAGGAACAACAGAGAAAGGACATCAATCAAGCAAAATGACAGTTAAGTGGGTGGATCCAGACTCCAGAGCCAGACCATTGTCGGCATTACACTGTATGAAAGTCTGTAGCCCCTCCCACAGGTATTTATTTATTTATTCTCACATAGAATAGATGTAAGCAAAAAAAAAAGGAAACCCATACTTCTCTTTTAAACGTGAACAAGTGTGATTTTTGTAATCCTATAACACTTAAAGGCTTACAATGTCATACTTGTTACAAAAAAAATAGCAGAAGACTGTGGAGCAGCCTTTCTCAATCAGGTATTAAGGATGCCAGAGGTGAGTCCTCTATGGGAGATACGTATTTCCCCTGTTTGGGTTATTTTAGTCATATAGAGTAGGCAGGTGTTATGTTACATTTTCTGTGTGTCAGATGTTCTAAGTATATAGCATTCTTTATTCATTATGCATTATATATACACAGTACAATTTACTGGTTATGATATTATAGTGTGAACTGTGAAATAGTAATTTTTAGCAGGAGTTTCCTAAAACTTGCAAATAATTTAAAATTTTCTACCATGGCAAAAAATGTTTAGAAAGGGAGGTGTTAATGAAATGTAACTAAAGAGGTAATATTTTCCTAGTACTTGGGATAATTGTATAGTATTTTGAGGAAAGTTGCTTTTTGGATCCCCTTGATCCTTGCCTCTTTACCCTCTTCTCCTATTCCCTGGTCTAGTAGGCAGAGCTAATTAAAGATAATCATAGCCCTGCCTATTGGACCAGGGAATAGGAGAAGGGGGGGGAGAGCAGGAGCGGCAGTACACTGAGTACCATGAAAAGTCCAGTGAGAAGAACAGAAGTAAGTCAATCCTCTTTTTGTGTCTCTCCTGCAGCTGTACTTGTCACAGGCAGCTACAGAGCAAACACTGTTTATTCTGGGGAAGGTGGGGGTACAAAAAGACAGCACAGGGAGTAAGAGTGGGGCTATGATTGACTGTGATTGCCTTATAGCCCTGGCACTGGCCTTTAGTACCTGTCCCCTCCCTAGATTAAAGCCAATCACAGTCAATCATAGCCCCACCTCCCTACTTCCTGTGATGGCCTTTAGTACCCGCCCATTCCCCAGAATGGTCAAACAGTGTTTCCTCTGTAACTGTCTGTGACAATAGCAGCAGCAGGGGAGACACACAATGGGAGAGCATTTTACACCTTCAGGCTACTAAGTGGGGGTGAGTGCCAGAATGTGTTCTGGCACTGGGCTCTGGGATTCATCCTGGGTTGGCGGGACACCGGGATTTAACTCAAATTTAGTGATGGTCCTGCTCAATCCAAGGCAGTTGGTAGGTGTTGTGCAAGGGGAGATTAGGGTGTGCTCAGGCATATCTGGCAAACTCTGTGCACACGCCTATGCATATAGGAATCATCTAGCTGCTACACAACAAGTAGAGTGTAGTAGATTGTATGAGGTATTTGCTTCTGCCTGTGTGTGTCTAGCCATCTAGATTTTGGTAGTTATTCTCTAAAGTGGCAGCTGGCAGTAAAATACAGTGGATTTATTGTTTTCACTAGCTCTATAAGCAATATTGCCTGGTTTATCTAACCTGTAATTGCTAGTGACAGCACTGCGCATGTTTGGCAAAGATTGTATGACAGTCTGCTTGAGAGCAGAGTGTACTGACATGAGGGGCACAGTTCCTCATAAGTCTGTAACCTGTGAGTGGTAGCCACATACATATTAGTATGGGCATGTTGTTTATGGTCACTATTTGTGTTCAGATTGGGTAACTTTGGGTGCTTGCGATAATTAGTCATCAGGCCGGTCAATTTCAGAGAACGTTTGATGGATGACTTGTATATATATAGCCTGGAGTCCCCAATCGGTAACAAAAGAGCTGAAATAATGTTATAGATCTGTATGTAATAGTAAATCCAGAAAAAAATGACTGCATAGTGTGTCCTTAGGAATAAGGACAAAAGGGGCAGCAGCACTGCCCTTACTATTCCAGAATGCCCACTAGATAACAAGAAAATTCTCCAGTAGGCACCACGATCTAAGCAAATTTTTTTCTGTAGCACCATTGTAGCTGATTGCCTGTACACAAAGCAAACAAAGCAGGTCCCCCTTTTTTTTCCCAAAGCTTTCAATAAAATCTGACGCAGATTCATAGCTTTCCCCAATCTTCTGAGAAAACAGTGTTTTATTACTATTTACATCCCATTTGAAAGTATTTCCCCCAATTTTCTAACCCAGTGACCATTGAAGGGGAGGGGAAATCCATACATACAGCATAGATATAAAAACCTGACAGAAGTTCCTAACATTCATTGCTCTATGCAAACTGGAACAAGCTTTGGCTGGAGATCTAAATGATTCATTTTTGAATCGAGTTTCCTCTAAACTGCTTTATAAAATAAGACATCTCAAGAAGCCTTGGATTTTTTTCTTGAGTATGTGGCAGACTGTCCATATTTACCAATTAAAGCAATGTATTTGCATTTTTCATTGGATATAAAATGATTTAGCATAATATAAATATTAGTACCTAAATATTTATTAGGTTATCTTACAATAACCACAACTCATTCTTTTACCAGGTCTTCATCAAGGAAACTTCTCAACATTAATAGCCCTGATTTGCTTTTAATAATGTTGTGCCTTTAAAATTTAGACAATACCTCTTTGAGAAATCCCTTAAGGCCACAAAAAAAAATATTTTATTTTTTAAGGGCAAGTGAAACATCATCAACATATATTAACATGCAACATCCATCATTCCCTTGGTTTCCTAGAAAGACTTAACAACTCACAAAACTATAATCAATGGTTCTAACACAATGGGGTTGATTTACCAAAACTGGAGAGTGAAAAATCTGGTGCAGCTCTGTATAGACACCAATCAGCTTCCATGTTTTATTGCCAAAGCTTAACTGAACAAGATGCAGTTAGAAGCTGATTGGCTACCATGTGCAGCTGCACCAGATTCTTAGTGCTCCAGTTTTAGTAAATCTACCCCAATGTGTCTGACTTACTAAAGGAGTAACACATTTTCTTATCGTACATCACAGGACACAGAGCCATAGTAGTTACTATGTGGGTTATAGGCCACCTTCAGGTGATGGACACTGGCACACCCTAAGACAGGAAGTCCACTCCCTATATAACCCCTCCCACTACTGGGAGTACCTCTGTGACCAACACCTTAGACACTGGGAGTTTTTTCGCCAGTGTCTAAGGTGTTGGTCACGAGTAAAGGTGTGCTGTGCTGAGCTCCACTGGAGCAATTCTTGCTGGGGCAAGCTATGCAGCCGAATCCATTCAAAGTATCTTTTCAGGCCGAATTAAATGGTACCCAGGCCTCGTGGTGGAAGAAACAAGGTTTTGCCTGTAACGCTTCTCTTTTTAAAGGACTGGACCCCGGGATTTTTCAGCCATAAAGTTTTTCTCTGGCAGGGTGTTTTACAGATCCAGGAGTGTGGGTTCCCTGAGGGTCCCTGGTTCCTGAAGGTTTTGTAACAGAGCCCACTGTGAGAGGTGAAGATTGGGTCTGTTGGTTTGTATCATGGAAAACCTTGCGGCGGGAAAGGTAAGTGCAGGTTTCTAAGGAATTTTTACATTTTTTTATGAAATGTCTCCTTTAAAAAAGTAAATGTTGTCATGCCTAAGAGTCACCACTGGGGGCTGTCTAGAGCGCGCTCACCCGCCACATTGCTCGAGACCTGGTGCACGTGCCTGGCGGCCACGATGCCCGCCGGGCACCTGCGATTGCCCGTGAACACAGCAGGACCATGGATCTGTGTGTGTAAACACACAGATCCACGTCCTGTCAGGTGAGATGGTGTGTTACCAGTACAGAGGAACACCGATCGGTCTCCTCCCCTTGTGAGTCCCCACTCCCTACAGTTAGAATCACTCCCTAGAAAACATAATTAACCACTCAATGACCCCCTAGTGTTAACCCCTTCCCTGCCAGTCACATTTACATAGTAATCAGTGGAATTTTATAGCACTGATCGCTGTATAAATGTGAATGGTTTCAAAAATGTGTCAAAAGTGTCCGATATGTCCATCGCAATGTCACAGTCATGAAACAAATTGCAGCTCCCTGCCATTACTAGTAAAAAAATAAAAAAATAAATATATAAAAAAAAAAGGTATAAATCTATCCCGTATTTTGCAGACGCTATAACTTTTGCAAAAACCAGTGAATATACGCTTATCGTGATTTTTTTTTTTACCAAAAATATGTAGAAGAATACATATCGGCCTCAACTGAGGAAAAAAATATTTTTTTTAAAGAAAATTGGGATATTTCTGAAAAGTAAAAATATTGTTTATTTTTCAAAATTGTCGCTCTTCTTTTGTTTACAGTGCAAAAACTAAAAACCACAGAGGTGATCAAATACCACCAAAAGAGAGCTCAATTTGTGGGGAAAAAAACATAAAATTTTCATTTGGGTACAGTGTTGCATGACCACGCAATTGTCATTCAAAGTGCGACAGAGCTGAAGACTAAAACTAAAAATTGGTCTGGGCCGGAAGGGGGTTAAAATGCTCTGTATTGAAGCGGTTAAACAGGTGCTCAAGGTTATCCTGTTCAACAGGCCCAGGATCTGGAAAGCTACTAGCAGGTTTATGTTTGCAATAGTTGCTGAGAGGGATTCTATCCTTCAGGCCTTGCGCTTTTCGCTAAGCGCCATGCAAGAATCTCCTGGCTAGTCTTCCTTTTTGCGGTGAAACGGCTGTTTGGGGATGATTTGGGTAATACATCCAAAAGAAATTCTAATGGAAAGTATCCCTTTGCCATTTAAGAAAAGGAGTAAACGTATTTCATTTTAACAAGCTCCTTCTCCTGTGCCAGGGGCATCAGCCTCCAGGCAGTCATGACGGCCTCCGCCGTCAAGTTCAAAAGGTAATCCTCAGGGTCAACCCCAGGGCCAAAGAGGTCCTGGGGGAGGAAACCTACAAAATATTAAAACCTCCTTATGAGGAGGTGCCCTCGCTCGCTCGAGCAGGGGGAATACTTCTGCAGTGCTCAAGGATCTGGCAGGAAGAGTGTCGAGACAGACGGGGGACTTCCTCAATAGCTTCAGGGTACAAACTGGAGTTCCAAGAGTTCCCATCTCCTTATTTTCTCAGATCAAACGTTCCTAAGGATCCAGAGAAAAAGAAGTCTTTCTTTCAAGCATTGGACCATCTTTTGGCAAAAAGTGATCATGGTGGTCCCCATGTAAAAGCAGGGGTTGGGATTTGATTCAAACCTTTTTTCATGGTGCCAAAACCGAATGGACATTCTGAATCTCAAAAATCTAATTTGATTCCTAAATATAACCGCTCTTATTTCGTATGGAGTCAATCCAATCAGTTGATTCCATCCTACAAGGAGGAGAACTTTTGGTGTCAATCGACATCAAAGATGTATACCTCCATGTGCCTATTTCCTCGCTCACCAGTAATATCTACTTTTCAAGGTAGAAAATCTTCATTTTCAGTGTGTAGCTCTGCTTTTCAGTCTCACTACTGCACCTTGAGTTAGTGGCTTCATTAGAGGCCGTTTCTTATGCTCAGTTTCATTTGTGACTGTTGAAAAACAGTATCTGTCGGCTTGGAACAAAAGGGTTCAAGCTCTAGATTTCCAATGTGTCTGACTCCAAAGGTGCGCCGGAGCCTCGGTTTATGGTTAATAACCAAAAATCTGCAAAGGGGAAAATCCTTCCTTCAGTTACCTGGGAAGTGGTAACAACATATGCCAACCTTTTTTGGGTTGGGGAGCAGTCCTGGAAGAGGCAACTGTCCAAGAGAAGTGGCCCAGATCAGAAATGGCCTTGTCCATTAACATTCTAGAAATTCAGGCAGAGCACTTGGTCCTGAGGGCCTGAACGTTCAGTTCACGGAATTGTCCTGCCGGGATTCAATCCGACAATGCCACAGCAATGGCCTATAATCACCAAGGGGGCACAAGAAGTTGTGCGGCCCAGAGAGAGGTGAATCATATCCTATCTTGTGCAGAAAACAATGCGCTTTGCCTATCGGCAGTCTTCATTCCAGGAATAGAAAATTGGCAGGCGGACTACTTGAGTCGTCAGCAGTTGTTCCCAGGAGAATGGTTCCTTCACCCTGATATCTTCCTGTCAATATGTCAAAGATGGGGGATCCCAGACGGTGATCTGTTTGCGTCCAGGTTCAACAAACAAATAGACAACTTTGTGTCAAGAACAAAGGATCCACTAGCATGCGGAACAGATGCCTTGCTATTCCCATGGAATGGGTTCTCACTGATTTATGCATTCCCTCCTATTCTGCCTGCATCCACGACTTCTTCGCAGGATCAAGCAGGAAGGGAAGTAAGTGATTCTTGTGGCCCCCAGCATGGTCCAGGAGATCTTGGTATGCAGGAATTGTAAAGATGGCCTTAGGGGACCCATAGACCCTACTGCCACAGCCAGACCTTCTCTCGCAAGGTCCGGTATTCCATCCTACTTTACAAACGCTAAATTTAAGAGTTTGGCTATTGAGACCCACATTCTGAAGAAGTGTGGGCTGTCAGGTTCAGTAGTGTCTACTCTGGTTAATGCAAGGAACCCGGCCTCCAGAGTCATATATTATAGAGTCTGTAAGGCATGTGTCTCCTGTGTGAATCCAGGGGTTGGCACCCCAGGAAGTATGTCATAGGTAGAATCCTTGACTTTCTACAGATGGGATTAGAAATAAAGCTGGTCTTGAGTACTATCAAGGGCCAAGTTTGGGCCTTATCAGTATTATTTCAGCGACCACTTGCTTCACACTCTTTGGTTCGTAGCTTTATTCAGGGGGTAACGCGGCTTAATCCTCTGGTTAGGTCACCCCTGAACCCTTGGGACTTGAATTTAGTCCTGTCGGCATTACAGAAACAGCCTTTTGAGCCAATACGACACATTCCCTTGGTCCTTTTGACAAGGAAACTAGTTTTTCTGGTAGCCATATCTTCTGAAAGAAGGGTATCAGAGTTGGCTGCTCTTTCTTGTAAAGAGCCATATTTAATTATTCACAAGGATAAGGTTGTATTGCGTCCTCATCCTAATTTTCTACCAAAGGTAGTGTCAGATTTTCATTTAAACCAGAATATTGTTTTACCTTATTTTTTCCCAGAACCCCATTGTGCGGAAGAAAAGTTACTACATTCTCTGTGATGAGAGCAGTCAAAATCTATTTGAAGGCGACTGCTCAAAACAGATGTTTTGTTTGTGTTGCCTGAAGGTCCTAAAAGAGGACAGGCAGCATCGAAATCTACTATTTCTAAATGGATTCGACAAGTGATTGTTCAAGCTTATGGTTTAAAGAGGAAAAGTTCCACCTTTTCATATTAAAGTGCACTCCACCAGGGCTGTTAGTACTTCCTGGGCAGTGCATCACCAAGCTTCCATGGCTCAAATCTGCAAGGCCGCAACTTGGTCTTCAATCCATACATTTACCAGATTCTATCAAGTAGATGTAAAAGGTCATGAGGATATCACCTTTGGGCGCAGTGTGCTGCAGGCAGCAGTATAAGTCCTCTGGTATCATAATGCCCTACTTTTGTTGCGCCCCCCTCCCTTCAGTTGGCATTGCTATGGGACATCCCACATAGTAACTACTATGGCTCTGTGTCCCGTGATGTACGATAAAAAAATAGGATTTTTATAACAGCTTATCTGTAAAATCCTTTTCTTTGAAGTACCTCATGGGACACAGAGGTCCCCCCTTCTTTCTGGTATACATACGTATTGCTTTGCTACAAAAACTGAGGTACTCCCAGTAGTGGGAGGGGCTATATAGGGAGTGGACTTCCTGTCTTAGGGTGTGCCAGTGTCCATCACCTGAAGGTGGCCTATAACCCACATAGTAACTACTATGGCTCTGTGTCCCGTGATGTACTTCAAAGAAAAGGATTTTACAGGTAAACTGTTTAGCTGAATTTTCACTTTCCATGGTGAATATGGTGAAGATTCACTTTGCAAAGTATATCCACTCATGTGTAAGGTAAATTTAAACATTTTTTTTTTACCTGCACACGATTGTATGATATAAGTCAGCACACCTTCTAGAAGACATTTAAAAAGGGCCCATAGTGCAGCAGTATAGTTAAAATCCAATGTTTAATGTACAAAAACCTACTTACAAACAAATACTTGGTAAAAACACATGTAAACCTCAGTAAAGATGGCTGGCATGGCACTTTCAATGCCATCTTAACTGAGGTTTACAGGTGTTTTAAAGGTAGTGGGAGAATCCTAGCATTGAAGAACGGAGTATACAAAAAACCAAAGTGCAGCGCTAGGAGTATCCAGTATATACTAGACACACATGTGAAAAACAAATAAAATAATTATTGAACATATACATATAACACCATCAAATGTGAAAAGCCAGGCAAAAGCCCTGCTTTAATTGGAGCGTCCAAATAAAAAACCAGGACAGCAAATGGTGAAACTCCATAACATGTGAGGTAAAGAAAGGTGTCTTCTCCAAACAGAGGGTAACAGTAGACGCTGGGAGGCGTGTGTGCACTCAAATGGGAAGGCGACAGCAGATACCACAGCACATAGATCTCCAATGAGTATAAATGGATACCCTTACCGGCTCCGTAGGACGCACATACCGTATAGCATTGCATCAAATAGGCATAAGGGGATGATCTCCCGTGATATCCAGCCGGATGGTATCCCACAGGCCACAGTCACCGAAAGGTGATCACCTATCACTGGCCAGCAAGCTTCCTCACCTATCACTGGCCAGCAAGCTTCCTTTTTTCTTTTTCCATGGCCCTATTTTGAACTGCTGTCTTTGGATTTTCCTGGTCCGGAATTGGAGGACCTATGCAGGAGCTGTTCGACTTCCACCTGTGATCATCGCTTCCTTTCGGTGACCGTGGCCTGTGGGATACCATCCGGCTGGATATCACGGGAGATCATCCCCTTATGCCTATTTGACGCACTGCTATACAGTATGTGCATCCTACGGAGCCGGTAAGGATATCCATTTACACTCATTGGAGATCTATGTGCTGTGGTATCTGCTGTCGCCTTCCCATTTGAGTGCACACACACCTCCCAGCGTCTACTGTTACTCTCCGTTTGGAGAAGACACCTTTCTTTACCTCACATGTTATGGACTTTCACCATTTGCTGTCCTGGTTTTTTATTTGGACACTCCAATTAAAGCAGGGCTTTTGCCTGGTTTTTCACATTTGAAGGTGTTATATGTATATGTTCAATAATTATTTTATTTGTTTTTCACATATGTGTCTAGTATATACTGGATACTCCTAGCGCTGCACTTTGGTTTTTTGTATACTTAGTGGACTTGGTTTGTTTGTGTGTCAGCTGCTTTGGTCACTTCATTGCATTTATTATTTTATTTGCTTTAGCGCAGCTCTTTCTTCATATCTAGAATTGAAGAATGGAGGACTGTGAGGAGTAGGGATGAGCTTTGAGTTCGAGTCGAACTCATGTTCGACTCGAACATCGGCTGTTTGCCAGTTCGCCAAACAGTGAACAATTTGGGGTGTTTGCGGCACATTCAAAAGCCGCAAAACACCCTTTAAAAGTCTATGGGATAAATCAAAAGTGCTAATTTTAAAGGCTTATATGCATGGTATTGTCATAAAAAGTGTTTGGGGACCTGGGTCCTGCCCCAGGGGACATGTATCAATGCAAAAAAAAGTTTTAAAAATTGCAGTTTTTTCAGGAGCAGTGATTTTAATAAAGCTTAAAGTGAAATAATAAAAGTGAAATATTCATTTAAATTTCGTACCTGGGGGGTGTTTATAGTATGCCTGTAAAGGGGCGCTTTTTTCCCGTGTTTAGAACAGTCTGACAGCAAAATGACATTTCAAAGGAAAAAAAGTAATTTAAAACTACTTGCGGCTATTAATGAATTGCCGGTCCGACAATACACATAAAAGTTCATTGATAAAAACGGCATGGGAATTCCCCACAGGGGAACCCTGAACCAAAATGTAAAAAAAAAATGGCGTGGGGGTCCCCCTAAATTCCATACCAGGCCCTTCAGGTCTGGTATGGATATTAAGGGGAACCCCGGCCAAAATTTAAAAAAAAAAATGGCGTGGGGTCACCCTTAAAATCTTTACCAGACCCTTCAGGTCTGGTATGGATTTTAAGGGGAACCCCGCGCCAAAATTTTTTTTAAAAAATGGCGTGGGGTCCCCCCAAAAACCCATACCAGACCCTTATCCAAGCACGCAACCTGGCAGGCCGCAGGAAAAGAGGGGGGACGAGAGAGTGCCCACCCTCCTGAACCGTACCAGACCACATGCCCTCAACATTGGGAGGGTGCTTTGGGGTAGCCCCCAAAGCACCTTGTCCCCATGTTGATGGGGACAAGGACCTCATCCCCACAACCCTTGCCCGGTGGTTGTGGGGGTCTGTGGGCGGGGGGCTTATCGGAATCTGGAAGCCCCCTTTAACAAGTGGGCCCCCAGATCCCGACCCTCCCCCCTGTGTGAAATGGTAAGGGGGTACTTACCATTTCACAAAAAAACTGTCAAAAATGTTAAAAATGACAAGAGACAGTTTTTGACAATTCCTTTATTTAAATGCTTCTTCTTCCTTCTATCTTCTTTCTTCTATCTTCCTTCGCTTTCTTCCTCCATCTTCTTCTTCTGGTTCTTCTGGTTCTTCCTCCGGTGTTCTCATTCGGCATCTTCCTCTGTGGCATCTTCTTCCCTTCTTCTTCTCGGGCCGCTCCGCATCCACCATGATGGGAGGCTCCCGCTGTGTGATGCTTCCCATCTTCTGACGGTTCTTAAATAATGGAAGGCGGGGCCACCCGGTGACCCCGCCCTCCTCTGATGCACGGGGACTTGACGGGGACTTCCCTGTGGCATTCCCCATGGTCAGAGGAAGGCGGGGTCACCGGTTGGCCCCGCCCTCCATTATTTAAGAACCGTCAGAAGACGAGAAGGATCACTCAGCGGGAGCCTTCCATCATGGTGGATGCAGAGCGGCCCGAGAAGAAGAAGGGAAGAAGACGCCGTGGAGGAAGATGCCGGACGAGAACACTAGAGGAAGAACCAGAAGAACCAGAAGAAGAAGAAGATGGAGGAAGAAACCGATGGAAGATAGAAGATAGAAGAAAGAAGATAGAAGAAAGAAGAAGCATTTAAATAAAGGAATTGTCAAAAACTATCTCTTGTCATTTTTAACATTTTTGACAGTTTTTTTGTGAAATGGTAGGGGTACAAAATTTCACACAGGGGAGAGGGCCAGGATCTGGGGGTCCCCTTGTTTCCAGATTCTGATAAGCCCCCCGCCCACAGACCCCCACAACCACCAGGCAAGGGGTGTGGGGATGAGGCTACCCCAAAGCACCCTCCCAATGTTGAGGGCATGTGGCCTGGTACTGTTTATGAGGGGGGCCGCACTCTCGTCCCCCCTCTTTTCCTGTGGCCTGCCAGGTTGCGTGCTCGAATAAGGGTCTGGTATGGATTTTTGGGGGGGACCCCACGCCATTTTTTTTTAATTTTGGCGCGAGGTTCCCCTTAAAATCCATACCAGACCTGGAGGGTCTGGTATAGATTTTGAGGGGGACCCCACGCCATTTTTTTTTAAATTTTGGCCGGGGTTCCCCTTAATATCCATACCAGACCTGAAGGGCCTGGTATAGAATTTAGGGGGACCCCCCACGCCATTTTTTAAAAAATGTTAGTTTGTTTCGTTTTTATGCCGTATTTATCACGGAACTTTTATGTGTATTGTCGGACCGGCAATTCATTAATAGCCGCAAGTAGTTTTAACTGACTTTTTTTCCTTTGAAATGTCATTTTGCTGTCAGACTGTTCTAAACATGGGAAACATGTGCCCCTTTACAGGCATACTATAGACACCCCCCAGGTACAAAATTTAAAGGAATATTACACTTTTATTGTTTCACTTTAAGCATTATTAAAATCACTGCTCCCGAAAAACGGCCATTTTTAAAACTTTTTTTTTGCATTGATCCATGTCCCCTGGGGCAGGACCCAGGTCCCCAAACACTTTTTATGACAATAACTTGCATATAAGCCTTTAAAATTAGCACTTTTGATTATTCATGTTCGTGTCCCATAGACTTTAACGGTGTTCACGAGTTCAAATAAATTTTTTGCCTGTTCGCATGTTCTGGTGCGAACCGAACAGGGGGGTGTTCGGCTCATCCCTAGTGAGGAGTATTGATGCTACAACTTTATTTATGAAAGGAGTGCTTAATGAAAAAAATTTTGGTAATGTGCATGGTGTGACCGCAAGTTGATTAGTTGGTTGGAGACACAGTTTCACAATGGTTTTGGCACTCAATGCGTGTTATTGTGAGTAGTATGACAATATTTGCACAGTTTATAATTTAAGTTGTATTACAATATATACAGTATTTCATTTTCACTTCTTGGAGGTTTTATCCGTTATTTTGGATACAAGAGCAAGGAATTCCCACCAGAAAGGATTAATTGATGCCACAATGATAATCTTACATTTTGTAAGGTATATTGAGTGATTGATGCACCAATATCTGCACAGTGGAGTCAGTACTGGGCTTAAAGGTATATACACATATAAATACACTTTTGTGAGTAGCATGGCTTATAATTTGTGGTAATTAAGCTATTTGCAGTATTACACTATCTAAGAAGAGCTGCATTGAAGTGTTACGGAAGGCTTTTTTTTATAAACATGAGGGTAAGGGTACATATATAAGAACTCTTCTTTTTATCCATTCAAATACATTTTATGATTTTGATGTAAGCACAATACAGTACAAATGCATTGTTTATCCACCAATTGGGTTAGACATACAGTACTACACTATATGGCATTTTCTTTTTTTCAAGATTTTTCACCCTCTTGTTTGAAGCACTACAAGGGATCCATAACCAGGGAGGACGGTGTTGGAGTCTTTGGTCTACATCGGACTTGGAAAGATTGAGAACATTTTGGAAAGACTTGGACTTGGACATTTAGGACTGTCATTAGTGAGAGCTGATTTTTATGTTTATAATAAAAAAAATATAAAAAATAATAAAAAAAATTGTAAAAAATAATCTAAAAAATGAATGGTTCATTCACACAGGTTCTATGGCCCATTCAGTGTGTATGAGCAGTTTGTTTCCATGGCTGGAGCCGCCTGTTGAACTATATGAAGATAGCAGGTTCTAATTTGACAGGTGAGCAGGTGTGGGTGAGTGGCCCTAAAAACACACGGTCAGTGCTTAGGGGCTAAACACCTGCATCTACATCATGTTAAATTAGGACCTGCAGCTGTGTTCATACAGCTGATGTGTCCCCATAGCGTAACATAGGCTGCTTGAACACAGCTAAAGCCACATTAAAAAAAACACTGGGGGGTGTGGCCGGCCAGAGCCAAAGATGGACGCTGTGCTCTATGCATCAGATCAGGCATCAGCAGCTTTAAGTACGGATTCACGACAGGATGCCTCAAAAGTTTACAACATTCATGTTTTAACCCATGGACTGGTGCGGGCAAGATGGCACCATGACCCTCTCTGCCATCTCGATCCCTCTCCAGCCATCCCTGCAGGCAGATACCTCGTCTCAGCAAAGCGGCCCCATGGAGGTAACAGGCATCAATGCAGGCTCCAATGATTCCCCTCCTGGCACTCCGATCAATGGCAGCCCAGCCAAGGCAAGAATGCGGATGGATTCCCCAGCTTCTGTCATACCTGAGGTGAGCCAGCCATCTTTCTCCCCTGGGCCCCAGAGTGCACAGCCAGATGCTATAGCTATGTTGCCAACCACTAATCAACCTGTACTGGATACAATACTTACTAATATGTTATTATCCCTGAGAAGCACACTGCAATCAGACATGCTTTCTTTCATGCAGCAATTCAGACAGGATGTCACTTCTCTAGGGGAAACAGTGTCTCATGTGGAAACACAGATGGGTGCTTGTGCATCAACTGTTAATGAACTCATGCTGATTACAACAATGAACATAACTTGATTAAAGATAAATTGGTGGACCTCAAAGACAGGTCCCGTCAGAATAATATTAAGATAGAGGGAATATCCGAAGAAGTACAATCCCAAGATCTTTCCTCTTATGCCAGAAGCCTAATCAAAGCCATGTTACCAGATCTCAAAAATATAGAATTGGTCACTGACTGCATCCATAGGCTCCCAAAGCCCTCATACTTGCCTGACACAATACCTAGGGATGTTATCCTACGCATACACTTTTTTCACTTCAAAAACCAACTCGTGGAAAAAACTTGCACCATAGGCACCCTACCCACCCCTTACAATCACCTGCAAATATACGCTGACCTATCGCAGCATACTCTGCAGAAACGCAGGCAACTAAATAACATTGAATAAATAATTAATGGGCACGGCACCAAAAATATATGCAACGTGTGCTCTACCAGCCTGATGCTGCTCCTAAATTAGTAAAACTACTAATAAACAATATGACAAAACAATATAGGGCGCATCATATGTGCATTATATTATGATGTAAACCTATAGATTCTGTAAAAACGTGCTACAGTGCATGAACAATAAATGTGCTATGTTTGCAATGAATTGAATCCAATATATTATACAATATATTATGATGTGACCTATAGATTATACAAAAAAAATGCTATAGTGCATGAACAATAAATATGCTACATTTGCAATAAAGTGAATTCAGTGCATCAAATCAAATGTCCTCACATAATTTGAAAAAACACACAAAATTCTTATTAGTAGATCCAATCACCACTTAAAAAAGTGCACATGCATTCTTATTTGTGCTTCACCCGAAGTGGTATATCAAAGGCTCACCAGATAGTAGTGGCCACAAAGTGACCCTCGGGCATGAAAAACCATGTATCTTCAAAGGTATCTTTCCCAGATCCTGGCAATCTCTTTCCAGCTCATCTCTTGCATCACCGACGAGAATGATCACTATATCATATTTATTTGCAAAGTGAATGACTCCCTTTTCACCATTGTTAATATCTACTCCCCCAACACCCATCAGATCTGTTTTTTAAGGAATCTATACATGAAAATTGATAGGGTCCGTCAAGGATCTACCATCTCCCATCACTCCAGATCCACAATTAGATACCTCACACCCAACTAAACAGGGAAAACCAAGCCTTGGACCTCTCCTCAGAGATTTTCAACTATATGATGTCTGGCGTTGCCAACACGCAGAGGAACGTGACTTCACCTTTTTCTCAACATGCCACAACTCCTATTTCTGCATCAATCTTTTTCTAACAGACCAATGGCTTCTACAAAAAATCTCATCCTCTGTCGTCATGACAGCTACATGGTCTGATCATGCCCCCATCTGCATTACCATAGAGGACTGCCCCAAGTCCAACCCTGCCTTCCTATGGAGAATGAACTCTCATTTACTCCAATCAACTCCTTATGCCAAAATACTACAAGAGAACCTAGAAGAATTATTCACAATCAATACCGACTCAGGCTCTGACCCTGCTATCTTATGGTCTGCGCATAAAGCATACATGCAAGTTTTTTTTTATCAAGCTTGGTGCTAGGGCAAAAAAGGAAAGGAGGCAGCACATTGAAAAACTTATCACCGAAATTCAGAATACTCACATCTCAAACAAAATCTACCAACCCGATCTAAAAATTAGGCTACGCTGCTTACGCATAGAACTCAGAACACTACTACTTGATAATTTAAAAAAACAACAAAAGACACTTAAGAATGACATTTTACACTTCAGAGAATAAAGTGGGCAAACACCTATCCCATCTGACCAAGGGCCACCGCCTTAAATCTTGTATCCCCATCTATTCCACCCAATCTCCAAAGAACGTTTACCAATCAACCCACAAGAATTGCTGATGCATTCAGCACCTGCTATAGTTCCCTCTACAACCTTAAATAGGATCCCTCCCAATTCCAACCTACCTCAGATGAGATCCAGTAATTCCTTAATGCAATTAAATTACCCAGCATAACAGCGAACCAATTGGAAAATCTTAACAAACCTTTCAGTTGTGCAGGAATTAGCATGTCATAGACTCTCACCCGAACAATAAGTCACAATGGATTTACTGGGGAATATTTTAAACATTTCAAACATCTATTGCTACTCTCCATCTTGAGGTTTTTCAAAGCTGCTGCCTCTTCATCATCCTTTCCTACAGATATGTTGAAAGCTTTCATTGTAACCCTGCCGAAGCCAGGGAAGGATCCCACCTCCCCCCAAAATTTCCGACCCATTTCCCTTATGAACCACGATTTAAAACACGCAAAGGTTCTAGCTAACCACCTGGTCCACCTCCTACCGAACCTTATACATCCTGATCAATCCGGCTTCACGAAGGGTCATCAAACATCTGACACCACCCGTCGCTTAATCAACATCATTCACCTAGCAGGAAAATCCTAAGTGCCTTCTCTGCTTTTTTCACTAGACACAGAGATGGCATTTGACAGAGTGCACTGGTCCTACCTAAAGATGGTCCTACAACAATTTGGTTTCAAGGGACAAATGCTCTCTGCAATTATGGCTCTCTACTCTTGCCCCTCAGTTCAAGTATACCGCTCTAATATGTTATCTAAACCATTCCAGATCACCAACGGCACCAGGCAGGGGTTTCCCCTATCCCCCCTTATATTCAACCTAATTATGGAGTCGTTGGCAGGAAGTATATGATCTAACCAAGACGTTTCCGGCATCTGCACTGGCCCTAGTGAGCACAAAATAAATTTATGTTATCCTCATGCTATCGCAACCAACTTCTTCCCTGGCTTTGGTACAGCAAATACTCACTGCGTTTTGTAGTTTCTTATTACAAAGTGAATGCTGCAAAATCCTCTATTCTAGATCTAGGTATACAACCTCCACTCAAAACTTCCTTGCAAAGTAAATATCCATATGTCTGGTCAGACAAATTTATACAATACCTAGGTATTCTTCTAACCAGAAACACCGCATCCCTATACGAGACTAACTTTGCACCAATACTGCAATCTCTTCCTAAAAAAAAAATTAGAAGCCTTAACCAAACATACCCTCTTCTGGTCAGTCCAGTTGGCTATGTTTAAAATGAGCAAGCTTCCGCAAATAATATATCTTTTCAGATCCCTCCCTATTCCTGCCCCAGGATCATTCTTTAAATCTATCCAGTCCATAATAGGTTGTTTTATTTGGCAGAGAAATATATCTAGGTGTTCCCGTAACACACTAACTAAACATCGAAAAGCAGGTGGGGCAGGTCTTATGGACGTTAGAGATTACCGTATATACTCGATTTTAAGTCGATCCGAGTATAAGTCGATGCCCCTAATTTACCACAAAAAACTGGGAAAAACTTATTGACCCGAGTATAAGACGAGGGTGAGAAATGCAGAGGGTCAACAATGCCCATCTGCAGCTGCATGCCTCCCTGTGTCCTGTGCAGCCTATCTGTATCCTGTGCATGTGTCCTGTACATGTGCATGTGTCCTGTGTCCTGTACATGTGTATGTGTGTGTCCTGTGCAGCCTCCCTGTGGTGATCTCCGATCAGCGTGTGATAATGCACTTCAGTGGCCATTCCACTGTTCAAAAGCCCCTATACATCCTCCAT
Source organism: Aquarana catesbeiana (assembly GCF_042186555.1). Classification (NCBI taxonomy): domain Eukaryota; kingdom Metazoa; phylum Chordata; class Amphibia; order Anura; family Ranidae; genus Aquarana; species Aquarana catesbeiana. The sequence goes on along the minus strand of NC_133327.1, from coordinate 348,838,875 downwards.
TACCCTTAACTCTGTTCCACCATCTTATACCCGAACTATCTATCCACTCGTGGACTGATAGGGGTATACTCCACATACAAGACCTATGTGCCCATGGTATACTTAAACCTTTTACAACGCTACAAAGCACATATTCATTGCCCATCACTGAATACTGCAAATATGTGCAAATAACACATTACTTAACCGCTTGCGGACCAGCCGCTGTAGTTTTACTGCGGCAGGTTGGCTCCGCTGCGCGAAATCACGTTATTGTAGGTGATCTCACGAGGCCTGGATAGCAGGCGCGAGCGTGCATGCATGGTGCAAGCTCCGTGAGTCCGACCGCAGGTCCCGCGGACTTGATGTCCGTGGGGATACCCGCAATTGTTTCACGGAGAGGAAGAACGGGGAAATGTAAACAAGCATTTCCCCGTTCTGCCTAGTGACAGCACACTGATCACCGCTCCCTGTAAACGGGATCGGTGATCAGTGACGCTTCACACATAGCCCATCCCCCCCACAGTTAGAATCACTGCCTAGGACACACTTAACCCCTGCAGCGCTCCCTCCTGGTTAACCACTTCACTGCCAGTCACATTTACACAGTAATCAATGCATTTTTAATCACACTGATCTCTGTATAAATGTGAATGGTCCCAAAATAGCGCCAAAAGGCCAGTCAAATGCTCTGGGGCTGAAGTGGTTAATGGGTAACCCCCAATTATTCAGATCTATCCACAACTTGGCTTAGCGCTACCTAACGGATCACAAAACGCGAAGAAAAGGTATTTCTCTCTTTTACAACCTTCTCCAAGATAAAGGTATATTTCAGAAAAACCCTCCACTGCTCAAATGGGAAGCTGATATGGGGAAATCATTTACAGAAAACCAATGGGTAAACGCAATAAAATCTACCTATAAATCCACCCGCACTGCGAATCCCTGGAAGCTGCATCTTAAAATCACCCTCAGATGGTATGTCACCCCGACCCAAATGCACAACATTGACCCCTCTTGCGCCACCTACCTGCTGGAGGCAATGCGGCGAGCTAGGATCTGTGCTACATATCCTCTGGGGATGCCCCAAACTCAACAACTTTTGGCTTGAGGTGTCCCAACTAATCAGCGCAGTTACTGGCTCACCTTGCAATCTCACACCTGAACTAGCCTTACTCAATATTGGCATTATAGATTATCCAGGCCATTCTCAAAAAGTGATCGCCCACATCCTTTTTGCAGCTAGGCTGCCTATTTCATGTAAATGGCTCTCACAAACCATTCCTGACATTGAAGCAATAATTTCCATAGCGCACACCCATATTACATATGAGCGTATGTGCTTGGTCTAATTGATACAGTACTGCGTATAAACCTGTCTTGTAACTGTTAATATTTCTCTCAAACAACAAACAACAAACATATGGACATTATTACCAAATGTAAAATATCATCAAAAATGGAAGCATAGCTTCCACCTTAATATATGGACCTTTCTCAGGAAGTATATCTTATTGAACCTTTAGCTGCCTCTGAATGCCCCTCTAACCAACTTAGAGAGGTTATGAGAGGGCCTATTACTCAGACCTCTTTAAGGTATGATATTTGTCCCTCCCTTTGAAGCAAGGTACTTATTGTTATGTAAAGTATAGCGAGACATTCTGCTGTTTGCAAATGCACTGTTTGTTTTATTTTGTCTTTTTCTTCTTTGTGAAACTCAATGAAACCATTGCAAAGAAAAAAAAAAACACTGGTTCACACTGTACAGGAAACAGCACCTATGTGAATGAGCCTCAAGACCAATTTTTCCTACACGGGGCTTTATTTATTTATACAATACAGTTTTATCTTTTAGATGTAGCAGGAACTTTGTAATTTATGTTGCGTTTTTGTCTGCTAATAATAATTTTAGTGTATTTTTTGTGAAAATATTGTTTTGATATTTTTTGGTGGGGGTGGTGGGCCCTGTCAAGTAGGCTGTATTGGGCCCCGTGATTTCTAAGAGCAGCCCTGGCCAGGATAATATTCTTAATGGTGCTGATATCTTGACTAGTTTTCATAATTAGGCAGTAACTACAACAGACAGTCCAGGTGTGGGTCAGATTCTAACATTTCTGAAAGATTTTGGAGGTTATTTACGAAAGGCGAATCCACTTTGCACTACAAGTGCAAACTACAAGTCCAAAGTACACTTGAAATTGCACTGAAAGTGCAGTTGCTGTAAATCTGAGGGGTAGATCTGAAATGAGGGGAAGCTCTGCTGATTTTATCATCCAATCATGTGCAAGCTAAAATGCTGTTTTTTATTTTCCTTGCATGTCCCACCTCGGGATCTACAGTTCCAAGTGCACTTCCAGTGCAATTTCAAGTTCACTTTGCACTTGTAGTTTGCACTTGTAGTGCAAAGTGGATTTGCCTTTTGTAAATAACCCCCTATGCTTTGCTGTGCTGCTTTGAAAGGTATGGCTGAGCACCACTAGTAGTCCAGTCGGTGGTGGAACCTCCACCCAAAGTACCATACAATTTTTTCACTGGAGAAGGATTCTTTCCTTGCAGAAATTGTTATGCATGTAGACATGCTCAGAAATTCCAGGGCAAAAGAACAGACTTTACAGCTACCACTACAAGAGCGTCGTTTAAAATCAGGGACTTTATAGGATGCCATACCGAGGGAGTAGTATATGTAGTACAATGCAGCTGCAAGCTCCAATATGTTGGAAGAACAAAGAGAGACCTCAAAGTCAGAATAAAAGAACACATTCAAATTATTAAAAAGGGAAATCCTAAACATAATGTATCTAAACATTTTGCATTAACACACAACCAGGATCCCACACACCTTCAACTCTGGGGTATAGAAAAATATAAAGGGTCATGGAGAGGTAGCCACAAAATAAGGACTATAAGCCAGAGAGAGTCTTATTGGATATACGATATGCGTACTTTAACCCCTAGAGGTATGAACGTTGAGTTTGACCTTAATTGCTTTTTGAGTAATTTTTAAAGGATTATGATCACTTTTATTAATTTTATTGCTCAAACAAAAAAAATTTTTTAGTTACATATTTGTCTAGTCACTGATATTAGTGTATTATTTTATCTTATTAATATTACATCATCACATATAACAAATCTACCTTTTTTAGTTTATCTGTATATACAATATGCATATTGTCTGTTTTTATCCATATTTTATTGTATATATTTTTGTTTATATACTATATTCAGAAAATATTATTCCATTTGGGCACCTTATGACAGACTACGGTATACGACCGATGTGGCCCCCTTTTGTTCGTTTATTCCCCTTTTTTTAGTTATTTTTCTTTTTTCCCATTTGGCAATATAGGATTCCGTTAGCTATTTTTAAATGGTATTGTATACTTGTTTATTCATTTTTTAGCATATACCAACATTGAGTACAGCCGCCGTTTATCTACTAAGAAATGGCCGCTATTGACATGTAAACACCACCAAAAAAATGGCAGCGCCAGTAGATACGAGCGGGCCACAAGAAAATGGCTGCTGTAGAATTTCCAGTTTAACTATATAGATAGAAGTTTCCGTTGGCCAATCCGGTTCCCCAGATGAAGTCACGAGCAGTGACGTAACGTGTAGGGAGTGGCCGTGGAGAGACGTAAACCGGAAGTCATGTGAGAAGGCGCCCTAGACGCCGCTGTTCTGTATCTCACTTGTTTTTAATTGATTCTATGTAAGCGAACACCTTGAAGCCCTAATAAACACATATTTTATTACCTAATATACTACACTATTGGAGGCTTTCTTCCTTTTTCCCTCTTGCACCACCGGGCCATTTGTGCCTCGGTGGTACATATTGTGACAGGCTGGTGAGCTGTACTGGGAGCTGAGAGGAAATTGTCCAAGCCAGGGTAAATAGATGAGGACCATCGGGACTTCACTCTGATGCTATATACAAATCCACAACTTGATGCCAATAAGCAACGCTTGTTTTAATACACATGAAGGTGAGAGTTCTGAGAGACTGATGCTAACAGGAGATCATCAATGAAGACATATATGAACTTTGACTAGCTTATTTTATTATCCACTAAGTCACTTTATGCAGTCCTTACTGCTTGTATTGAGTTTTTCACCTATTTAACTTTGATGGTTCACTTTTATGGCACAAATAGAGAGCACTTCTAATTTATATATTCATTTTTTATTTATTTATTGAGATGTCATTTAGCGCTGTGCACTTTATATCCGCATAAGTCACTTTATTATGTGTGAATTGATTGGATTGCACGAGATCACTTTTATCTTACATTTCATATTGGTGTAGTATGAACACATTTTAGATTTTGCTGCTATCTTTATAGATATCATTACACACTTTTTTCATTTTAAGCACACTTACTGTATTTACTCAAAAGTAGCGCGAAGGACATATTCACTTTTATTAGTCCAGACTAAATCATATATGTGCTCCAAACAGAAGCAAGGCAGGATTGGAATAAATTCAAACTGGGAAAGACAGCTAAATTAAACCGGTCCTACTTTACTTTACACTTTCTCTTTCTTTTTCACACAGGAAATAGGAAACAACATTAAAAAACATTTAAAACAATATTATAATGTTTTTACTTACTGTGTAATCAAACACAAGTATTCATAGTATAGCCTACATTACACCAAATGCTTAAAAATAACACGCAGCACAGCAAAAATAACACCTTTTCAGGAAGGGAGGCAACATAATTTGCACTGATGTTTATATAGCACCATACTACCTAATAGTAAGTTTTTTTACAAACATGGAGATAAGAAAATAGATGGAAAATATATAGACGTCTTGCTAAGGTTCAGGCAGAAAAAGCTTTTATATTATTATGGGATCAACACAGCATAGCTATTTGTAATTTTATTGGTAGTCTAAATTTGTAAGGAGATGGCATGGAGTACTTTTCTTGCAATTGAGATGAAGCAAACTGATTACACTGTAGAGGACATGAAATATCAATTTGTCCCAGTTATTACCCTACCAGCACGTATTTTAGGCTAGCTGTCTGAAACAGTTCAAAAGAAAATTAATTTATTATGTTTTCTTCCAGGGACACATATTTTACATGTACACAGTGGTAACTCGGAAAATCTAGCATATATTCAGTAGATTGTGTCTATTATTCGATGTATGTCTGAAAGTGGTATAGTAGACTTAAAAGTGAGATATGCACTGCAGTAAGACTAGCTATCCTATAAACTTGTAGAGGCAAAATTTGGAAATGTAGATTTCTCTGTTGATGAGGTAAGCCAAATATTTTATATTTTGGAAAAAGTGTTTGTATAAAGTTACCAATACATCATTTGAAGTAAGATACAAAAATAAGTGATTTGGTTGCAATCTGAAACAAACTAGTCATTTCTAAACAAAATGACAAAGCGGATTGCATTCGTTTGAAAATAGTTTAGAGTGGAAAATATTAGAATTTTTTTGTTGTTCTGCTAACTGTAGTGGTTGACAAGTTTATAGGAGCCTGCTCAATACATTTTGAACAGTTAATACAGAGTAAAAAAGTTATTTTTGAGTTGTCTGTTCTTCACCGCTTGAATGATTGAAAGCATTTGCATGTGGGGTTCCATTTACATTCCACACCCCATCACAAACATTTTGGGTTGATTTGTTGACATTTTTTTGTTAGTATCTCATTATCACACATGACATAAGTATTTTTCTTATGGTGCAACAGACTGTGATTTTGTCAGCAACAACACTAAATGCGAAGTGTGCTGTATTGTATTGTAACTTTAGCCAAAAATCTAAAAATAAAATTAGTAAATATGACTAAAAAAGACTGTGTGTAGAGGAAAACATAGCAAATCCAGTAATGGTACATTCACAGAAATTGGGATTGTGAAATGTAAACAAGACACATGGCTAACCGCAAAAGGCTTCTTTTTTTGATCGTTCAGGTCCCCCTACACACATTACAAGGATCATAAGTCTCAAGTGTACATAGGTAGAGACTATAAATGTAAAACATGAAACTCATTTGTACCTTTTCTTAGGACACGGGAAGACACTGGGCACACTACCCTGTGCTGTACAGACAGAGCTAAGTGCCAAGTGCCTTTCGTACTTTAATTTCCATCCTACCCACAAAATATCCAGTTGGGATCTGTTGAAACAAATTTAACTTTACTCCAGGCAATATGATCCCAAAAGAGTCTCATTACTCCGTTGTCCAATTCTACCATTGACTGCAGGTATGTGGATGTTATGTGGGTGTTGTTACCATACTGCTTATCTGACTGTGTGAAGGATCCCACACATGGACAATAAGCAGAGAACAGATTGCACACATCTCACATCTTATGTGATTCTCATTAAAACCTGCAATGTTTACCATGGTTCTGTTAGGATGTGTAGTGCACATGGAGATTCAAAGTGTGTCTTAATGCTATTCTTTACCTCTATGTTTCTTATTTCCTCTTGTCTGAGCCACCATAAAAAAAACAGTAAAGCTAACTAGTCTCTTTTTTGTTTCTGTACTACTAATCACAACTCGTGTCCCCCATGTCTCTGTATTACAGTCCACAGAATGCCCCACTGATGTTTTAGTCTGCTCTACTACAAGTTCTAGCATGCCCCACTGGCATATATTTCCATCTCTCTATACTACTACAAGTCCAATGTACTCAGTTGATGTATACCATGTTACAGGTATTACCAAATTACAGGTCTCAGCTTGCTCTCCTACTCGTATTCATGGAACCTAGAGGAAAGTCTCAACAAGCCCCGCTGGAATCTTCTATGTCTCTGAACAACTAAAAGATCCAGCATTGCATATCGATCTTGCTTTTTGTATGTGTGCAATTTCATTCAAACTCCTTCTGTTCTGTAGAATTGCTACTCTTTTTAATCTAAAACAAACTCCCTAGCATGCCTTACATAGTTCTCTGTCTGTTTAGTACTGTATGTCCTAGCATTCTAAGGCCCATACACACTGGACATTTTTACAGCTTTTTCTATGGGCTTCAGGCGTTTTTTTTTGCCCTGCCTCTAAACGTCCCTCCATGTTAGCCTATGTGTCCATGCACACATAGGCTTTTAGCAGCGTTTAGTGGCAGGAGCTTTTAGAGGCTTTAGAGGCAGAAAAAAAAACACTGCCAGTGCATCCAGGAGCAGCAGAGTTTGGACAGAGAAAACATTTGACGCTGCTAAAAGCTGCTAAACGCACCTAAACGCTAGTGCTTGAGCATTCATTAATAAATGACTTATTCTGGCCAATGAAATTAACGCTCAAGAGCTTGATGCCTGTTAAAGCTCCTAAAAGCTTGTAAAGGCTTGAGACACTTTTACAAGTGTCAGGCATTTTTCCTGCAAAAACATTGCTGATTACTAGGAAAGTTAAAGGAGTTGTGAAGGCAGAAGGTTTTTTATCTTAATACATTCTATGCATTAAGATAAAAAACCTTCTGTGTGCAGCAGCCTCCTCCTCCTGATTGGCTGAGACACAGAAGTGGGGTCATTGGCTCCCGTGGCTGTCAATCAAAATCAGTCAGCCAATCAGGGGATAAAGGGGGTGGGGCCAGGTCGGGGCTCCGTGTCTGAATGGATACACACAGCACTGACTCGGCTCAGGTGCCCCCATAGAAAGCTGCTGGCTGAGGGGGTACTCAATAGGAGGGAGGGGCCAGGAGTAGCAACAAGGGACCCAAGAAGCGGATGATCTGGGCTGCTCTGTGCAAAGCCACTAAGGTAATTAAGTATAACATGTTTGTTATTTAAAAAAAGGCCTAAATCCTGGCACTAATGGCTATATTCCACAAATTTCCCTAAAGGCAAATTATCACCTGCATAATTAGCAACATTTATATGGTCACTAGCACACATAGAGGAAGTACATTTCCACAGCAAGCACATATACAGCAATAAAAACCAGAAATGTTTATGACCTATTCACACTACAGCAGTGTATTCCTGTGTATTGCATCAAGGCAGCCCATTCAAAGGCAATGGGCTGCTAATGCACCTAAATGTGTGTTGCCAGGCCCTACACTGCAATCCACATCCATCAGCAAAGGTGCATTAGGGTGAAATCCTTAACCATCTTAGTACTGGACACTTTCACCCCCTTCTTGTCCAGGCCAATTTTCAGATTTCAGTGCTACCACACGTTGAATGACAATTACTCAACCATGCAACACTGTATCCAAATGAAATTTTTATCATTTTTAAGACAGATAGAGTCTTCTTTTGGCGGTATTTAATCACCACCTGGTTTTTTATGTTTTGCTATATAAATGAAAAAAAATATTTTTAAAAAAAGCACGTTTTTCTTACCTTCTGTTAGAAATATTTGCTGATGAATAATCTTTCTTCATACATTTAGACCAGGTGCATCTAACTAAATTTCATTGTGGGCCGCAACAGCAGTATGGTTGCCCTCAAAGGGCCGGTTGTATCTGGGGTTCAGTACATACAGAGTGCAGAGTTCAGGAGTGTGTTACGTACAGAGTGCAGAAATTTGGGGGTGTGCCTTGTACAGAATGCAGTTCCAGTTGTGGTCTACATACAGAGTCCAGGTTTAGGAGTGCACTACGTACAGAGTGCAGGTTTTAGGGTTACGCTGCGTACAGAGTGCAGGTTTTAGGGTTGCGCTGTGTACAGAGTGCAGGGTTTAGGGGTGTGCTATTCAACACTAACCCCCTTCTCCTACCTGGCCTGGCTCTATGAACTCTCTATGTAGGCAGCTCTATTACCGCCCTGTGTTGGTGGCAATCTCTACTACCCATGTATTTGGCTCTGTTAAACCCCCTGTGGAGGTGGCACTGATTGCGGGGAGATAATTCTCGCTCTCAGATTCTGGAGAGCTGGTACATCCAGAAGCCACTAAAAGCAAAGCTGTCCCTTACGAACAAAGAAAACTCCTGTGTTAACAAGTGACAGCAGGGAGTGGAGGGAGGGTGAGAGCTGGAGGTGGCTGAATGGAATTCCGCCACATTCCAGCTGCAAAACTGGGTGGGAGGGCCATATGACAAGGCCTGGAGGGCCGGGTTCGGCCCGCGGGCCTTGTGTTTAACATATGTGATTTAGACCAAAATGTATTCTGCTACATTTCTTTGGTACAATACAAATAACCCAAATCAGTGTATATTATTTAGACTTGTGAAAGTTAGAGTCCACAAACTATGGTATATACAGTATATTTGAAAATCAATCATCCTGATATACTGACTCATTTCATGAAGCCAAGACAGTACAAATACCTCCAAATGACCTCTTTTTGGAAAGTAAACAGCCAAAGGTATTTAGAAGGGATGAGCCGAACATCCCCCGCGAACAGACAAAAAATTTGTGCGAACATGCAAACATCATTAAAGTCTATGAGACACGAACTTGAAAAATCAAGTGTTAATTTTAAAGGCTTATATGCAAGTTATTGACATAAAAAGTGTTTCGGGACCTGGGTACGCCCCCAGGGGACATGGAGTAATGCAAAAAAAGTTTTTAAAACGGCCGTTTTTTCAGGAGCAGTGATTTTAATAATGCTTAAAGTGAAACAATAAAAATTAAATATTCCTTTAAATATCGTGCCTGGGGGTCCCCTTAGTCTGCCTGTAAAGTGGCACATCTTTCTCATCTGTTTTACTGTGCCACAGCAAAATGAAATTTCTAAAGGAAAAAATGTCATTTAAAATTGCTTGCGCCTGTAATGTTTAGCAGCATCCTGGCAATATAGTTAAAAATCAATTAAAAAATCGGCGTGGGTTCCCCCGAGTTCATATCAGGCCCTTCGGTATGGATATTAATTCTTTTTTAAAAAACAGCATGGGGTCCCCCCAAAAACTAATACCAGGCCCTTAGGGTCTGGTATGGATTTTAAGGGGAACTCCACGCCAAAATTAAAAAAAATGGCGTGGGGTCCCCCCAAAATCCATAACAGACCCTTATCCAAGCAAGTAGCCATGGCAGGCCAGAAAAGGGGGGGGACGAGCAAGCGCCCCCCTCCTTAACCATACCAGGCCACTTGCCCTCAACATGGGGAGGGTGTTTTGGGTTCCCCCCAAAGCTCCTTGTCCCCATGTTGATGGGAATAAGGGCCTTATTCCCACAACCTTTTCTCAATGGTTGTGGGGGTCTGTGGGTGGAGGGCTTATCGGAATCTGGAAGCCCCCTTTAACAAGGGGGCCCCCAGATCCCGGCCCCCCATGTGAATGGGTGTCGGTTACCCATTCACCAAAAAAAGTGTCAAAAAAGTAAAAACAACAATTCCTTTATTAAAAAAAAAGTGTCCACGATGTCAATCAATCTTCAATTACGGTGCCCGATGGACACGAAAAATAGAAAAAAAAGCTCCGCCTCCATGGGAGGCGTCCCACTGACTGTTGTCTCTTGGCTGCTGTCTTTTCACAGTGACAGCTGTTATATAGACAAGAGTGGGGCCACCCGTGATGTAAACGGTTACCCCGTCCCCTCTGACGTCACATCACCAGGTGGCCCGCCCTTGCCTATATAACAGCTGTCACTGCGAAAAGACAGCAGTCGGCGGGGTGCCTCCCATCGAGGCTGAACTTTTTTTTTTTCTATTTTTCGGGTCCAAGCGCCGTGATTGAAAATGGATGGACATTGCGGGACACTTTTTTTTTTAATAAAAGGAGTTGTCAAAAACTGTTTCCTATCGTTTTTACTTTTTTGACACTTTTTTTGGTGAATGGGTAACCAATACCCATTCACATAGGTGGGGCCGGGATCTGGGGGCCCCCTTTTTAAAGGGGGCTTCCAGATTCTGATAAGTCCCCCGTCCCCACTCTCTCTCTCTATATATGTATATATATATATATATATATATATATATATATATATATATATATATATATATATATATAGAGTGCGGACGGAAAGTATATAGAC